>NW_024581137.1:14032803-14174816 GCF_017639235.1 Corvus kubaryi
CCCCCCCCCCCCCCCCCCCATGCTTCAAGCTTACTCACCAAGAAAGTTTTGCCTCCAGCTGCTACAGCTCCATCAACTCTCCTACCAACCCATTTAAAAGAAGAGTAAGGTGTTAATTAGGGTGTTAATGGCTACAGAAACACCTTTTTATTTTTTCTTGCCCCCCCCCCCTCATTTCAAGGAAGAAACACAGGGAAACTCAGCATTCCTTGCAGAAGTGCTAGACTGCATAAAAAAATTAACAAACAAAAATTCCTTTACTCGGCACACAGTGTAGATAGTCTCTGGCTCCCAATACCTCCGAACCTCAATTCTAATTACTCTCTTTCACCTTTGATTTGCGACCATCTAACGGTGGGGGGAAAAGGGCAAATCTTTTCTTGGTATCTCTGAATGACAGCGGATTTTTTTTAATCTCCAAAATGAATTCCTTACCAGAGTGCATCTTCACAACGAGAAAATGGTTGTGTTACTGCGTGAAGTAACGTGGTTTCACATGCCGGCTGAGCCAACCTCGCATCCCTCTGCTGCTGAAAGAGGTTTCCCCCTCTCCTCTTCCCTGCTGAGTAGACCCAGTGCCAGTCCACAGCCATGCTGGCTCTGGCACTTGTCTGATACCTCCCAGTTCAGCTCACTAAACTGACACAAAGCTGTTCACACTTTTGCTGGGTTCATTTTCTGCCAGTTGAGTGAGCTGAGCCAGCTGAAAAAGGGGGCAGCACCAAACACAGCGAAAGCAGTAGAAAACATGTACCTGGGGGATTCTTCTTTTTGACAGCAGCAGGCTGCAAAAACGGCTTAGGTATCTTGTGAAACCTCACCCTAAGGGCACAGCTTTACTAAATTGCTTGATACAAATTATGACTTTGCTATTACAAAAAGAGATGGGTTCCAGTAGTCACTCAGTATTACATTAGACTAATTCAGCTTGCTGAAGTGGCAGAAAACTACCTAGGGTAGCAGCTGTTCTTTGTCAGGTCCGCAAGTGGAACTGGCACATCTTCTGGTCCATGAGCGCAGAAGCTGATGCAAGGCAAAGACAGAACTGCGTGGCAGGGACAGGAAGGAAGAGAAGAGCCAGAGAGAACAGTCAGCCCACTCCATTTCAGCTGCTGTGATAGCTGAAATCTTGTGAAATCACGCCTTGGTTTATGAAAACTCCTAGCATTAAAAAACCCCTTATTTGTCCACTGCTGTTAACAGATAACTGTGAAGCAACCGTTTTCCCGAAGTCTTTATATAAACTTGTTGACTTGTGTAGAAGCTAAAAACTGTGTTTCTTTTTTAACCAAAATTTTAATTTAATGTAATATTCAGTCTAACAGTCACTGCAAAAATAGATGCAGTAATTTGAGATACTGCTGTACACCAGACTGTGTGTTATCGTTCTCCCAGCCTGATGATTTAATCATGACTGTTCTTCATTCACTGCAGTACATAATCAGCACAGTAAGTTCAAATTAGCCTCAAAAGCAAGTTATATTAAGCAGAGGAGGAAATTCTGGTTGCAATCTGAAAATAATTTTTGGAGATGTCAGATGGATAGGAAACCTTTACTTCTAACCCTGCAGACAGGCCCTCTCAAAGTCATGGCAGCACACCAATATTCTGCTAGGTATACAGCACCATTTGTCTCTTTAAGCCAGCATCATTCTAAATGCTGATTTGTTTCTAACTTCCACTAGCTGCTGTTTCAAAACATTTGTCTCTCTTGGGTGGGACTTTTGGGATTTGGTTGTTTGCTTGTTTTTCAATGGAGCAGGTTATTTGGATCCTTATGCTTTATGTTACAGCTAGACCGAGATAAGAGTGCATTTGTCAAGCGGCTTATGTCACTCAGAGATTGGAGGCAGCTGCTACCTTTGCCAACAAAACCAGGTTTTTCTCTCAGCATATGCTACATCAGTATGAGGGAGGTCTGCACCACAACTCTGCCAACCCAGTTACAGTGGCACATTTGTAAGTGGCATGACAAGACCTCAGAGCAGTGGTTTTTATACCCTGCTCTGACATGAATTATGCTTGTGGGACAGTGGGATATTTTTCCATTGCTTCTATTCAAACATACTCATATCTTTGGCTTTTGGTTACTCACAACTATTTTCTGATCTGTTCTGATAAAAGCCTATTAGAAAAGACATTATACAGAAACTTCAGATCCCATTTGCAGAAATATCTGCAATGATAAATAAACAATGGAGTTCATGAAATCTGATCCATTACAAACTTGTGACCTGTTTCTGGTTCTGGCAGATGACTTCTCCTAAGAAAAGGTGTTGAAATTCTGAGTATTTACATCTGAACCCCACTCCAAACTTAATTTAAACTTCAGCTTTCATAAATCTGGATCATTACCTCATTGTTACTTTTATCTACTAATAGCAAGTAACTTTATGGATTGCTACACCTTACAAATTGTTATATATTTCAGCTCTCTTCCAAGCGAAATGAAACCTACATGTATTTCCTTAGTCCCCATCTCCTTTCAGAGAAATAAATATATTTCCCTGTACTAGTCTTGCTTTCGTAAATAACCTGATAGCTCATCCATTCTTATCTTCTCAGGATCCAAAATAAATCAGTACGGTCTCTTAGTCTACTCTTTCCTAAGGAATACAGCTCTCAGAGATCCAATTCTTTTAAGTAACTAAAATCCTCAAGTCTGAATCATTCTGGTTTTGTAATGCTTCTCTGTAATAAGAAAACCAGGATGCAGGCACTACCTCCCCTAATTCACATTCTGCCACCTGTATTGCTGCAGGAAAGCCTGCAGTATTGTATTTGGACGAGATTGTTCACAGACATGCAATTATTTCCCTCTGAAGTTACAGTATTGTTATCTTGTTTAAAAAACTATTGTTCACTGAAGCACTAAGTTAAGAAAAATACTGAAGAGAAAGGAATGAAAATAAATTATTCCTCCAAAGAAGGTAATTACATAGCTAAGCATTATCTATGGAGAGAAAGAAAATCCTAACTACCAATAAGGCTTGTCAGAGTTACTTCAGTACTTACGAACACTAACCTACAATTTCCTGACATCTTTAATTACATGTTTCTGAGCAGAGTACAGTTTGGCTACACTGTGTCATACATACAAAATCCTTGCTGACTGAACAAAAGGACATACTTAATGCTATTATGACAGTCCTTACAAAATAAGTCCTCTAAAAAACCCCTGAAGTTAACTTTCTGAACTAAAGAAAGTACTTGGCACAATCTCAGATTCAAACTTAGTTCCCAGTCTCCATTACTACCTCCACCAGAAAGGCCTAAATAATCAGTTAAAAAAAAGCAAGAATGGAGAAAACCTTTTGGATGCCAGAGGCCTGCAAAAGATCCGACTGCAATCCTAGAGCATGGAAAATAACCAAAGCAAATATTTTGACCAGAATTAAGTATTAATGCTTTGGCAGCTTCCAGAAAGCACTATGACTAAATGGAGTTAAAAACCAAATATTAGAGAAGGAAAATAGTTTTCAAGCTATTATGCAAACCAGACATTTTCTATGCAAATTCAGGCACTCAACTTGTATAATCTGAATTTTAAAACATAGGTTGATGTCTTGATTGTAAATGGTGTTTGTTTTTTCTTTCTGAATGTCATGTTAAATTACTGTGTGCATATGCAGGGTATGTGGGTGGAAGGGACTGACACAAGGAGGAATTAATTCTTGTAAAAAAAAGTTTTTGTTTTTCTAAGAGCAGGTTGAGAAGGAGAATATATCACTTTCAATAAAAATGGAACTAACCACTGTTTGTAAACACATCACTGAGCAAATGAAGAAACATTGCTTCTTAAGTACTGACAATATTTGATTCAGCCCATGCATATCCCAGCCAGCTGGTCTCCCTGGCCTCAGTCCCAAACTTCTCACCTCTCTAAGTGGTTATATTCTTTCCATGGGGGTAGCAGGGGGCCTCACAAGTCAATATGGACAATCTTTGATTGGTCTTCTGAACACATCTCTGCTAATGTAATCCATTATTAGAGTGCAACGTAGATATATTGACCAAAATGTTTGCCATCTGTAATTCCCACTTTGCTTTATCAACCACAGTAGTGCAACGGCTGTTAAAAACCTTTTATATTTAAAACACCATCGTAGACCTACTGCGTATTTTCAGTTTACAAAGTCACGACGCAATTCGAAACACCGCAAACTCTACTGGCACCTCTATATTTGCAGCCGGAGCTTTCTCTCATTACAAAGTAGCAGTTGGTCTGTACAACTGAAAATTAGGAACACAGAACTTGTGGGCCTCATCAGGCAAGGTAGTAAGCTCAAAGTCTACTAACTTCAGTAGGATGTAGAAGTTCCCCACTGCTGGCATTTTTTGACTATTATAGCAGAACCTTTTAGCCTGTACAAACTGGGACAGCTCTCCTGTGTTACTAACTCTTTGCTACTAACTGTTTATACAAGTTCAGCCTTTCCTAATCTAGAGAACATGGGAAGTACTTAAATAAGTAAGAAAGCCTATTTCATGCAGCATTTGTGTCTTGGAAGATTGTTAGGTGGTTAATTGTATAAAAAAAAACCCAACACAGCTGTGCTACCAAAAAAAAAAGATGAATAAGTTTCTCATATTTATGCAACAACCTCTCAAAATACAAATTAATCTCTAGTTTGCATCTCAATGGTCAGACTAAGATGAAGGTATCTCAGCATGAAATCTGTAAGAGATACAATATTATTGTTCTGTGGTGCACATAATTTGATGAATGCCTTCTCTGGAATAGTTTTTAAATCTTCATCCCATCAGAATATGCATTAAAATCTCTTCCCTGTCACACTTACACCATTCTGCAAAAAGATACCAAAATGGTATAAACAGAAGAGAGTATGGAAGACTGTGTTAATATTTGCTGATCTTTTCAAGTTTATTGAAATCACATTATTTCAATTTCCTTGAGATAATGGCACTTTGGATCCATATGTGTATTTGATCTCAATGATTATTTGTAATTTCCTGTTGAAAGTACATAAAAATTTAGTCCTGCTAAGTTTCATCTTCTTCCATGCCAAGTCTTCCAATAACTAAATGGAGAACACTTACTGTCCAACAGCTTCTGTAAAGATTAGTACTCTATATCCACAAGTCTAACACCGATTTTATATGCCTTTCCCCCCCTTAATCTAAATTGCTCTAAATTTCTTTTTAATATAGCATTATTTTCTGTGGTCACATTATAGGATTAAGAATCAGGAATTTTATTTCTGATTCTATCAATAGTCTTCTTGGCTAAAGCAACCAAAAATGACAGAGTAAAATATTCTGACACTATCAAAACAATTGACAGAAGACTCAGTATATAATATTAGTTTAAATAATTTCATTGCTTCACATTGGTGGTGTCTTTTGAAAAACAACAAGCTCTAAAAGTAAGGATAAAAAAAGAAAGTTTGGGAGTGAGATAAACAAAAACCCAATTAATTTCACTTTTCTGAGCAGAAAATGGAGCAGGTTAAAGTAATCAAGAACAAAAATAACCTTTCAGATTAGTATGTTTTCAGCAGACAAGACCTACTGCTTCCAGCAAAGAAGAATGAGTCCTTAGATGCGTTAGAAGTCAATGATAGTTTGGGACTTATCCAATCTGAAATCTTACAGATAAAAATCTGAAATCTTGAATTAGACTCCACTTGTGACCCAAAAGCAATACAGGGTGAATCAGCAGGCAACCATTATTTTCTGTCCTCTCCATATACTAATCAAGCTGCCTCATTCTGCACCAGTGACAAGCCAACACTATGGCACTGGGAACCTAAGCATCTGGATTGGAGTACTTTCTTAGGATTGCGGTCAGATTCGCAATTGTACTAGTAGTCCCTGTATCAAAAATAGGAAGCCCAAGGAAAAGCTGCACAACTGAAGTGCTTTCTTGTGTGTACATGTTGAACGACCAATGGGATGCTGATTGTCATAGGTTAGCAAGCATAGTCCTGGAAGTGATGTCCTTGCTAAGGGGTGCTTACAGCTTCCTCTGTGACCTGACAGAACCTATCAGCTGGCCAGTTTGAATATGGACAATTCTTTAAGCCACTTAAAGTTGTGACCGCCTCTGTGATCCACACATAAGAATAGACAAACCCCCCACAGCTCTCTCTCGTTTCCAGCGCTGGGACAGGTGGCTGCCGGTGCCCGTGTGGGGGCCAGCGGGCCCGGCCCAGTCCCTGCTCGGGCCGGGCCAGGCCGGGCCACGGCCATCCTGGAGCCATGGGCCTGTTCCAGCCATGGAACCCCCCCCACTGCCTTTGCCGTGGGCAGCCGGAGCGGCTCGGCTTTCCCCCCTCTCCACTGCAATAAGAAACATTCAACATTCCAGCTGCAAAGCTGCAAGGCCGAGGTGAGAGTAACACTTTTAGTGCTGTGAAGAGCTGAAAACCTGAGGGAAGAGAAAGAGGAGATGCTTAAAGCTGAAATTCTGTTGTGAAGCTATGACATATCAGAGTATCCCGTTGTAATTTCATGAAGATATGGGGGGTGGAGTGTTCAACTCGTGAGCAAAAGCACCTGCGCTGAGATAGGCAGATGCTGACGCAGCTGTAATTTCATGAGAAGTTTGGACAGGGAGAGATGAACCAGATGAGGACTTTTGCTCCAAACGGGAAAGGAGAAAACCTCAGTCCCTAGAGATGCTCCCAGAGATAGTCCTAACGATGAAGATGAGGATGACCCTTTGCTCCCAGAGAAAGAGAAGGGGGCCTCTGTTCTTAGAGATGAAATGCTCCCAGAGATGGGTGAAGAGAACTTCTGTTTCTGAACGGCTCAACCTTAAAATTGTACCCCAAAAAACTTCAAGAGTGGACCCTCGAAAGCAGTTGCAGGAAAAGCTGCAAGTCAGGGGAAGGGACTCACATGCGAGCAGAGAGACTCCTCTTCCTAAATGGACTGAACAATATTTGGAAGTGGGTGGCTGGTTCGTTGTGATACTGTTTTCATAGCACGAGCAAGAAGAGACTTCTCTTTCTAAATGGACTGAACAAGGTTATTATGGAAGTGGTAAACAGACTGAACATCTTAAGGGTTGTCTTTTTGCATTGTCAGTGGAAGAAGGGAGGAAGGTGGGGGGAGGAGGAGAGTTCTGAAGGTGGTATAATATTTTTCTTTTCTCCTTTTAGGTCCGTTAATAAACTTCTTTATATTCTTTCAAGTTTGGTGCCTGCTTTGCATTTCTCCTAATTCTTATCTCACAGAAGATAAACAGTAATGAGTATTTTGGGCCAAACCACTACACTAAATTGGTGTTTCTGCCCAGTTACAAACCCAACCCACTACACTGACACAGGCAATTCAACCCCTTTGTTCCCAAGGATGTGCTGTTTTCACAGCCTGTGTTCGCAGGCAGAGACTAAAACTGGCTCACATATTCCAATTACAGTTGTCTTGACCAAGTTTAGAAAAGTTCCTTCTTCTTTTGTCAAGGGGGACACAATGTAGTACTTGCCATAAAGCACAGTTTCTGCTCAGAGTGCACACAGTTGTACTCTGGACAACTTAATTCGTCTAGAATTTAATGCAGCAAACACCCAAATTACAGCAGTCTGAAAAAAAAGATTTGCAGCAACTGCAGGCCAGCTGTGACCCACAGACACCTTGAACATATCACTACCCCAAGAAACGTCAAGTGGAAGCTGATGGTCCTAGAGGAGAGCTGAGCCCCATTCCTTGCACAATGAACTGTGGATCGCCCTCTGTTGTTAGGATTAGTCAGCTCTTATGCAAGAGCTGGAAGAGGTTTAAGGCTGCAATAAATACTTCAGTACCTTATGTCAAAAGGCAAGAAGAAACCTTTACTGATATACAAAAGGGCGAAACAGCTAAATGAACAGACAGGTAGTTTCAAATGGTTACTCAATTAAAACCAGACATTTTACAGAGATGCTTCTCTGATATTTTTTCAGATAAATGGTTTTCATGGGCAAATCACTGTTTGGTTTCCATGGGGAAAATTGTTTGGTTTTCGGCAGGGAAATTTTGTCCTATCAGAAACCCAATGACTTCTCCAGTTTCTGCTTGCAGTAATATCCGCACATACACAATAATACATTTTGCTTAGAATCCACTACTTGAAGCCCAAAAATGGTCATACAGAAACAATTAGCTTCCTGCTGACTAATGATAGAAATAGGAGTTTGAAAGTTATTGAAGATCCAGCCAATTATTAACACAAATCCATATAATTGTTAGCACAGATTAATTGGTAAAGTCTGCTGCTTCCTTGATATAAGAACCACAATAACACTAATGGAACAAAACTGAGCTTTGAACGTCTCAAAGTCATTTGCACTGCAACCTCTTCTATAAGGCGTCTTAGTATATCATTTATAAACACTATTTTTGTTTAAAATTTTGCTGAATTTCATAAAGGACAAATGTTTAAAATAAATATTAAAATGAAACAAAATTTTCATTTAGGATTAAAACTTTCTCTTTTCTGTAAAACTTTTTCCCTCTACTGATATTTCTTTTGGCTTGATGCCCTTCCCTCCCCAGTCTTTTTCTTTGATCAACAAACCAATGCTGGTCAAACATACATAAAAATCATGGTCAGAAAGGCAGATTTGCCAAATTCAAATATGTACACTAAGTATTTCCTTTCCAAAAAGTTGTGTTCAGCTTTACAGCTAAGTCAAGGCTGAAAACTTCAGAGGTAAAGTACCTATATTAGGTATGTAAAGGGAATGCATTTTGTCTTAAATATTTTTGGAGTACTACAACTACTATTCTGCCATTCAAAATTAAAAAGAAAGTGAATTGTTAAAAATATAAGCTGTCACAAACCCATTCATTTCCTTTCTTGAAACTTTTCTTACTTGTATGAAAACAGCTTGCCTAACAGACATCAGCTTCAGTAAAGAGAAACGATTTTTGTTTTATTAATGGCCACTGTAAAGGATAAATTTGACTCACTTGCATCCTACCAATATTCACTGCTGTTTCCGCAAGCACGGCAAGAAAATTAACATTTGCTTTGAGTTTTGCTATCATTTCCCAAGTCTTAACCAAAGTCTACTTATCTGCATCTTCAATAAGCCAAAACATTTTAGGATAGCATCTGACTTTTGCTTTTATATGATTGTTCATCCAGATTGAAAAAGTCAGAAATCAAGAGGATTAAAACTATGACACTCCCTCTTCAGTGACACTGCAAACATGCACATAAGCGAAGGATGCATTTCTTGAGAGATGTGCATGAACCTCTCATAATACCGTATCACATTGCTCTCTTATCTGCATTTCTGGGACATTTGAGTGGAAGCACACCAATCAATACCAGCTACATTTAAGGGCAGGAAGAAGTGCATTTTGAGGAGTTAAAAAAAAAATCCCTGTGATAGAATAAAAACATGGAAGAAAAAATATGAATTCAACCGAGAAGTAAAAGATAGTAGGTCACATTTTAATTAACACTATTTAAAATTCAGGCTTCTGAGAACTGTGTCTAATTCTTTCTGAGTTCAATGACACTATCAAATCCGTTTTCTTTTTTGAAAACTGCAGGATTTGAGTGCACTTTTGGAGTATCATACCTGTCTCATTTCTGTATGCAGACTGAATAGTACAAATCCCTGCCAAGAAATTCTGCTATTCAAGGTTAAGCTCAGATGCTCTTGTATAGGGATATTTCTACCTGTCTTCTATCTTGCCCCTCCTCTCCCTTCCTTCTTTGCTTTAGATCACAGTCAGTTTTAAATCTATGATTAAACTTTCATGAGTGGGTGATTTCTACAATGTTAAAATAAGAGGTTTTTTAAAACTCAGTTTTCAAACGTAAGAACATTAAAATATTTGTGGATTTTTTGCTCTGGAACTTCACAGGAGTGTATAATGATCATTATGAGCTGCTCCGCATTTTAAAATTAATAATCAGATTTGATCTAAAGGTGCAACGGTAAAAACACCATCAGAGGACAAACCACTAATGTGTCACTCAGAAGTTTCTGCCCACATACTCAGCTCAATGATTTTGAGATTAGAATTAGGAAAGTACTGTAAGGAGATGATTATGTGGTATGTGGTATAATTCTAGAAAACAATTGACACCTCTAATTAATTAACTAGAAGCACCATAATTTTTGCATTAGAATATGAAGATATTCTTCCGTAAACTATTTTATGCAAATGAAACAGTAATTTATGATAACATAATCCATTTAAATCAATGTCAATGCTATTACATTTAGATAAAGAGAAATAGCAGAAATATGACATTAAAATCAGAAGTGAATCTAGACCACAGTCGTAAATGCTGCTTGGCATTTAAACTGAATTTAACAGCCCATACAGGGCAGTGAAACGTCACGGGACTTGCGAAACTTTTCTCCAAAGGAAATCGCAGCAGAAGTAACAGAAAGGAAAGATATATCCCTTTCCTCAGAAACTCCCAAACAACAACAACAAAATACTAGCAATTGAAGCAGTGCATACTGAAGCAGCAGGAAGCATTCAATTGCTGTACGTGTTGGGTTGACTACTATCATAGCTCTAGCAGTATCTAAACACTTCCCAAACAAGTAAGAGTGCTACTTTTCCATCTGAAGCAAAAGTAACAGATGAGGTGGTAGGGATGCAAAGAAACTTTTAAAAGATATTAAAAGCTGAAGAGAGGAAATTTGCTTCCTGTCAGGAAAGCCAGAAGAAAATACATAAGCATGGTTCTTTCTGCTCATTAATGAATTTGAAGTATATGCTTTAAGTCTTAATTTTGTTAGTGATCAAAGTGCTTGTTCATTTATTCATCCTGCTTCTGCTCCAGAAGATTCTGGTCAAAGTCATGGACTATGACTTTGTGTCTATTCACAGTTCTGAGAAATAAAACCATCTAAACAGAAATAACATTGACAGCTATAAGAGACATGGAGCAAGCTTGAAAGCTGAGCAAGTTGATACCTATCTTCTCAGAAAGTTCATACAGTAGCTAGACTTGCAAATAGTGACCAAAAAAAAAAAAAAAAAGTGGAATTAATAGGATCAATATTTTCTCTGACTGGAGAACAATGTGAACCACTCCAGCACAAGTTAATAATGCTGGTATGTCAGCCCCATGGTACACTGAAGACATGATGACCCTATTTTACTCCCAAAAGCACAAACCAGTTCCATTTAGAAAGGTTCCTAGAACTTTTATAACTTCTTATTGGGACTTGCTAACAGCTCCTCTATGCTTGATCAGGTCTCCAGGCCAGAAATAAATAACTATCTTGCTTTGCTTTCCTTCATGTTGTGTGTCAGCAGGGTACTAATAACAGGCAAAACTTTTGCTTTCCATATTGTAGGCTCTGAAATACCACCCATCCAGTTACAAGAGCCGGAAAAGTGTCTTTCGCTTTGACCTCCTGCCATGGTTCATCTACGCCAAGGAACATAGAGCTGAAACTCCCAAAAATGGGACTACAAGTCCCAGAGATCCTTAAATACATAAATTAATACCAACTGTTACACTACAGAAATCACTTTGGATAATGACAGAATTAGGAAAAAAATGTGCTTTTTTCCTGACAGGTCTCAAGTTGTTTATTTGCAGATGAACTGAAGTTGTCCAAATAAACCAGCAAAATAATCTACATAAATCACCTGAGGTGCTATGCATAAACAACACTTCCTGAAAGGAATAAATAAAAAAAACCCCCACAAACAAACCCAAAACAATAAAGAGATTAAACAAGAATGTATTTTTTTTCTGTTGGTATATAATCTTACTTCCAGATCTAATTCTTTAACAAAGTTTATATCAGATATATATTAGCTTTGTATGTTGTGTAATCAAACTGGTTTAGACATCTCCAATAATGAACATGTTGCTATTACTATCAAGTCATATAAAAGTAGGTGAGCAGCTGTAGCCTAATAAACACACAGCTGAACAAAGGAAACTGCTGACAAGCTGCAATCTTGTTTTAATGTAAATTCTCATGTGTTCACATCGTATTTTAATTGTACACAACAATAAATAAGCTTCTGTCACTAGCAGTTTCTCATAAATGGGCTAATGCTAATTATCCCTCTATTTTCAACCACATAGTTTTAGTGAAAAGATTAATGTCAGGAAAATAACACAAAAATAATGAGCTTTGCAAGCCATTTGAGTGGCAGAAAATACTGTACTTTTCTTGATTTGATTTTTCTTTCTCATACGAAAGCTGCGACAACTCTCTCATAAAGCACCTCATTATTTCAAACATTATATCTAGCAATATATTAATCATGAAAGAAACATATAACCTGTTTCCCTGAATTTTTCTTCAGGTTTGTTGTGTGGTGAACTGAAAGCCAAAATGTGCAACTCCAGCACCATCACTGAATTTAAGGGCTGGTCTTTCTTACATCTGGAAATATGTAATTAAGTATGGAAAAGTTTCCCTTCTCTTCTGGCCTTTGTTCTGCATTTGGCATCAGGAGACATGTTTGTTTGGTCTGAAATAACTTGTACTAGTCTGACAAATTATTTTAGCTCTAACTAATAGTAAGGTACAGTATCAAAAAAGAATGGTTGTCCAGGGAACAATTAAGAACGAGCCCTTTGAGCCAACCAAGTGACACAAAACTCACTTTTTAAATCAGATTGATCTTTCTAGTCTTAAGTTTCCAGACAAAACCAAGACCACAGCTTGAGACACAAAGGTGATACTTGCATTATGCAGTGGTCTCTAGACCAGACACACATACTTTCTGTACTGCAAGTGTGGTCTCATTCTTCTGCATGGAGAAAGCTGGATGCTGGACCACACTGTGTGGGTGAGCGTGTCTGCACCGGCAGCTTTGCAGAGCAGTTGGGCTCATGGAAGACTGGGGGGTGCAGAGGCTACTGCACCTACAGCTGCTTTATTAGTGTGGGACCAACAGCTGTCCAGCTGTTTCACGTATGTTGGTTGGTTTTCTGGTTGAACAGACACACTCCTTTTGCTTTCCTTATAACAAATTGATGGGCTATAGCATTTGTGTCCCACATGACAATAGCACAATACTGATAAATACCGTATTCTTGAATCTTTTGGATCAGGGTTCAAGTAACTTGCTATTCTCACTATTAATGTGACTGTGGCTAGAAAACATCCCTAGAACACCTCATCCAGTGATGACACTGTAATTCATGGTGCCCCTTCTCATCCGCTACAGTGTTTCTGAATTCACACAACTTCACTGAAGTGCATTCCCCACTATGGACATTATAACATAGAAGTTCAGCTCTGATCCATTTTCTTCGCAGTGGAGTCAGAGATACATCCCTGTCCATCAGAGGGCAGAAAAGAAAGGTACATGAGAAGTGCCACAACCTCCAACCTCTTTTCTTCCTCTCTTCTGGAACAGAAAGGCTGCAAGCTGAACCCCAGTACGTTGGTGTTCTGGTTTGGCCAAATTTAGAAATATATCCTCTGAGAGAAGGCACAACCAGCCCTCCCCCACCAGGTTCGGGAAAAAAATAATTTTCCTCAAAGGAAAGTGAAGAAGATAAAACTATTTATTTAACAAACACACGGGAAAGGAAAATAATGTTAAATAGTAAAATCTTTCTCTGTAGAGGAAAAAACCTGGGAAAGCGTTAGAGCCCTCCCTTTGGTCTCCTCGGAGCTGGGGCTTGGGCCGGGGCCAGGCCATCTGTGCCTGGTGGAAAGTCCTCCTGATGTGCTCTGATGTTACAGCAATCAGGCAGTCCAGTAGAAAAGGGAGAAAATCCGGAATTCCAGAGAAGGAAAAGTTCAACTCTCAGTCTCTCTCCGGAGAACAAGGAACTGAAACAACTGGCCAAAAGCTGACTGGAAAGCCGCAAGCCGGGTGCTTCCTCGCTCCCCTGCCCCAGCTGGGGGGAAAAAAACCTGCTATCTTTATGTGACCTTGAACAAGCTGCAAACTGCTTCGAGAAAGTTTTGCTCAGTTTTTTCCTTCCTCCTCTCAGCCTCAGTTTAGAGGCATAGAAAGGCACAAAAATTAATTTCTGGGCATAGGCAGCGATATGGGATACACATCATAAAGTCACCCCAAGACAGTTGGGTGGGGAGCTGGATCAAAGCAGCACTACAGAGGGGACAGGCTGTACAGAGCAGGACACAAGATTCTTATAACACTAAAATCATTATATTCAGTAGTCTCAAAATCTAATGTGTTTCATATTGTTTGGGAATTACATTCAGAACTGCAGTGCTGCCAAGATATTAAGAGAGTGTTGATCAGTTCTTCACATTTCTCACCTCTACCCATTTCAAGACATCATTTTTCTTTCTCACATACAGGTGTTAAGCAGTAGTCAATGCTGCTCCTTTCACATTCCAATCCACATCCTTCCACTGTTCTCTGCACCTGGCCTTAATCCCAGATGTTCCAGGGTCACTAAATCACTGTCAGAGTGATTACATTTGTATTCCAGTTTCTCATCCAAGTTCAAGAAGAAGTATCATAATTTTTTAAGTTCTTCAAGTACTCTACAAGGTATTAGGCAAAAGTTGAATAAAACAATCTTGGCAGATGGATGTTTGGCTTTTATTTTCTAGTAAGGATAGACAAATCTGGTTTGCCTCATTTCAAAGCCATGAACTTCATGGGTCAAAAGCTTGATTATGTCATTACCAGGTTCATCTCCCATTTAAAACAATTTGTTAAAAGGGGCGTGAGGAGAAAGACAGATAAAAGCTTTACAACCCAAAAGCCAACTGATTCTAGTTTTGTTTTTAGGAAAACTATCAGGCTTCCCACATAACTTAGTCTCATATCACAGCATCCTACTTCATTATATTTCATCTTCTTGAAATGTACAACTGAGGGAACTTTAATGTAATTAAAACTGTTAAACAAAAGATTTCATATCCCATGGAATTTCTGGCTCCTCATCAATTTTTTGGTCTCTTCTTTCAATCCTTTTATAAGAGAAATAAAGGACTAGGACTTAAAGTACCTAATGATTTGGACAGCCAAATCAGAGAAACTTTTGTAGGTCTGATATTCATGAGTAAGTAATTAGTACTTCCAGGAAATTAAATTTCCTTAGGAATCTCTGTAACTAAATTTGGAAAATGAAGGTATTTAAAATCCTTGCAATTTTTAAAACTTTTAGCCGTTATGTATATGGAAATACTAAAAAACCAGGAAAAATTGTAACGAGAAAATTTAAAAGGATTACAGAAGAGTATACAATAATAGGTGTACACACACAAGTACATAACAGTATGCTAATGCAATTATGTGCTCTTGAGATCATAAATAGCTATGCAAAACTGAAGTATGAAGCTGTAAGAAGGAAAGTAAGATTTTGTTGAAATCTGCAGTGGTTGAAATGTAAGATGAGAGAAGGCATTTTAACATTTTTAGTCCTCCAATCTCCAACATCCATTGCTTTCAGTTTCATTTAAAACCAACAAACAAAAAAGTAAGTTTCAAGAAAAAAAACAGGAGCAACTTGAACGGAGGAATGGAGTGAAGAATCAAAAACACATAAGAAGAGGTGGAAATGTAGAATAAGGTATGTCAAGAAAAAGATCCTATCAAATGTAATGGTGATTTAGAGACTAGAAGAGACTATAAAATCAATCATGATTAAATAACATCACTTTCAAAATGTAATATATGTTTCATCTTCGAACTACAGTTACATGAATAAATTGCATGAGCATTTCTCTGATGCCGCCAGAACTCTTCAGTGGAGCAACAGTTCACTCCAGCAATCCTGAGGGCATATTATTTAGGTCTTTCAATGACAACTGCAATTTTTTTTTCAGCAATAAGCATTTTTTCTCACCAAACTAAAAGAAATATTGCTATATTAGCAGAACCAAGGTCTCACATAACTGATGTGTGTCGCACAAACTACTCCTAGCTGTCTTAGAGTTACAGACTTTGAAAATAAATACTGTGGGCCATTTTGTGAATACACCTCCATTTATATTGCAAATACTAAACTGTACTAATGGCTTAAGATTACAAGAGGGCCCTAATCTTTATAAACCACAATTCCTTTTATGCTTTATGCACACTTGCTGTTTTATCACATATGCCAAAAATTACCTTTTATGGTATTTAAATACTGGTAGTACCTTGCAGAAAAGTAGCAGTATCAGGATGTGTTAATATATTCACTTCCATGGGAATTATTTAATTGTAAAAGATTAATGTGACACTGATTTTAACTCTAACCTGCTTTGTGCAGACTGTTGCTCTAATGAAAATAAGTGACACACAGCTACTCAGTAAGGACTCTTAAAATTTTACAGCTGTCAAAATGCTGCTTTACTAGTAACCTCTGCAGAGCTTTTCTGCTCCAGTACTCAGGACAAGCAGCACTGTGCCCAAGTTCCCTCGGGAAATTCTGCCTTTATATCTCTCCAAGTCCATCCAGAGGACACACAGAGAGCCCTGTGCTGGCACTCCCCTGGAAACACTGGCCTCTTGCATGAAAAGCCACAAAGGAAGCACCTAGTCAGAATGAGCAAAGGGTATTCTACCTTGACTCTTCCTTCTATTTTTAAGTGATTATATGGGACAATAGTAAATTGCAGTTACAAATAATGGTTCTGTTTAAATTATTATTTTGGTAGATTCCACTGTTTAGCACACATTACATATATATGCATCACATCCTGTATACACGGCAGATTTTTATATGTGCATTTTGTTTAGCACAGACAGGGCAGGTTTTGCCTTAAATTATCATTTTATGTTGTGATTCTAATATGCAGTAAGTCTATATATTATAATTTCCACGGATTTACAGCACAAAAATCAGATTTTCATCACAATGTAAAATATTATGCACTATGGAACATACCATTTTGACTTTTCAATGTTTACTGGGGGTTATACTCCACAGCAGCTCTCTTGCAATTAAGTACACAAATATAATTCTTTTAAAAATAATTTTAAATCACTGGAGCTATTGGATGATATGAAATGACATGCATCTGTTGATTCATTTCTAATGAACACTACATATTTCTCGAAGAAGTACTCTTTCACTGATACGCAAGAATTTAGGTAATCATAAGGTTTTGACAAGACTGAGAATTGTGTGTCAACTTCAACACTCTTAAAATGCCCCCTGAATGGTCTAAAAAAGCAAGCTGTATAAGCAGAGTAGAGCTGGAATGCAAATAGTGAGATATTTTTATGCTGCATCTTATGAAATCATCATCTAGGCTCTGCATCCCAGAGAAAGCATCTGCTGTGTGAAATTTAGGACAGTAATTCATAGCCCATAGAACACTGCATCACCACAAATTATGTTTGTTATTAATTTATAATGATGTTCATGTAAAAACATTACATTTTAATAGTTTAAAGAAATGACAGCACTGGGCACTTTATAAATGTTTAACTACTAGAGTCTTCATAATTTAAAATGTTGATGTTACATCACTGAAGATGCTGGGTTGAAACACTTTGAACTTGGAGAGGAGGGTCAGTTACTGTAGAAATCTATTGAAAACCTAACCTCAATGCACACAAATGCTATTTTTAAACATAACCTTGTTTCAAAACACTTTCATGGACCACAGACACCTGAAATTGTGCAGCACCATGCTCATAAAGCCCAGACACGATTATCATTGCCAGGGATTAGCCTGTGAGCATGGGCCCCCTGTTGGGGAACCTTAGAAGTAGGTACTTGTTGTTAACAAATATGTTAACCAACCCTTAGATGCATGAGATATCCAAGGAAAAATATAAGTATTTTGCTTTCTTTCATTGTACTTATGTTTTGACTGCTGCTTCTAAAGTAATTTTCATCTTTTGCTTTCTTTCATTGTACTTATGTTTTGACTGCTGCTTCTAAAGTAATTTTCATCTTTGATCTTTCCAACGATCTCTAACTTCTTAAACAGTGCCTTCTTTTTGCTCTAAATGGTCATATTGCTTGGTCTCATTGCCACGACCAGCATACCTTTGTTGTACTTACATATTTTTAATCACATTCCCATCAGACAGATAATCCATATCAGAAATTCCCTGTCAGGCTATTTGTCTCCTTTGCCTAATTTACGTGCCTCACAGTCCCCTATCTTCACAGCCTGATGGCCAAGGACTGTCTCCCTCTACAATAAAAGCACTCCAACTATATATTCCCTGTTTATCTGCATCCACACACTGGCTTTTAAAATCAAGCTCTGTATGATGCGCAAATTTGCTCATGGCAAGATTTTTGAAAACACCAGCTTTCCAGCAGTGCTCCAGCCTTACAAAATGAAGAGAGCAAGGATACAGACAAAGCGAAATATAGCTTATGTTTGTTGCATGCCTTGTTAAAGTGCATAAATTGAACCATATTTTAAAAATCAATAGATTTTTTCACTAGTTTTAGTGTTTCAATAGAAAGAAACATTGGCAAGGAAAATAAGGGAGCAAAAGGATTAACAAAGAGGTTACGACAAGACCTTTTACTCTGATTGTTCACTACTAGATGATTCAGAAGTCAAAGGAAGGAGCACTCCATTTCAGCAGGGAATCTAATTCCCACATTAGATTTCATCCTGGTACATCATAGTTAAAATTTTCCTTACACAATGAAATGTAAGAGACTATTACACCTTCAGTAGATTTGTCAGCAAGAAGATTGAGTAAGAGATAGATGTAATGAAAAAGGGAGGTGTTGTTGAAGGGTTTGCAATAAAAGTTTGCAAAAAGTTACAGTAAACCATTTTACATGTAACTGTATCTCATCTTCAACACTGGCAACCAAAACCTTCCAAAGCTCTTTAGTTTCTGTTAACAACTTCACATGAAGACTAAGGATTTTAAAATATTTCTCTGACCATACGAATTTAGATTTTTAATGAAACGAAGATTCTTTTATATTAGTAATCAACTAGTCAAACATTCATACCTGCTTGCACAGAACTGATCGTTACCCATGAACCTGTTTTACCCAGAACGGTCATTTTGAGTCAAATTATTTCCTACTAGGGAGAGTCACTTTCAGGCCATTCCTTGATCCTATTTTGAACACAGCAAACAAGCTGGATTGTTCTCTGGAGAAAGAAATTACTTTTTACTATGCTTGGATTGAGCTAATCACAATGACGTCCCCACCTACAGACTAATGAAATTCAGTTAATAACGAAAGCAGCACCTATTGCTCATATGCTCCCATTAATGCTACAGAACATGGAAATACGTGCAACCTAGTATTAAAATTCAGGATGAGAGATTTTTAATAATTCAATCCTATTTGATTTGTGTTGATAGATTCTCTTAAGTAAAATGTTATATGAGGACCATGATTTTATCACAGGTTACATGAAGCCTCTTATTTTTGATAGAACAGGTTTTGAGGCTCCAATTATCAGTGGTTAAAAAAAACCCTCTCAGTTTAGAGCCAATTAAAATAAAATTTTGATTCTTGCGGTTGCTAAAAACTTCTTGACACTTTGAGTTAAGAGTATCCCAAGACGCATACAAAAACCAAAAAACACTGTGTTCACAGTTATAGATACACAAGGATATAAACCATATCACATAAAGTGAACTAGTAGCCCTATCATTCACCATCCCAGCCTTCTCAGCGACAGAACTGATATTATTCTACATCTCATTTGATGCAGCAAATGTAGCCAGAGATGTACTAAATTCACACGGCAGAATAGGATTCTGATGTAGGCAGAAATAAGTGATCCTATAAGCCTGGACAATCTTATCAAGATTTAAATATTTTCTTTTTCTATGAGAAAAAATAAGCAGAGCATTCCTGTACCATCTAGTGCTCTGGGTCAAAAAATAGCAAAATTTTCTCCAATCTGGTAACAGCTACAGAGCTTCTGGACAGGATCCAAAGTCAAGATGGAGGAAGATAAGAATTCTGGGGACTGTATCACTCACTGAGACTTACTCATGGATACTCACTCTGTTTCATTTCATAAGACAGAGGGATAAACATAGGAATAAACCCCATCAGTATGTAACTTTAGAATGCTGTGCTTAAGAATTCTGGTGAACCAAAAGAAGGTTATTGTAAAAATCAAAAAGGTAGATTAAAAGGAAGGCCAATCAGAAATGGAAAGGCCGATTAAAATCCTATCAGTGCTCTAACCAAGTGCGTAAATCTAAATACTGAAATCTTCTTCCCTCTCTTCCAGTAGAAACCATAGAATGCAAATGTAAAAAAAAGAGAAAGTCAAGAATGCTGCTAACATATTGTCCTACTACGCAGCATCCTGAAAACACCCCATGAGTTACTCAAAGTGTAAGTGAGCCTGAATTTAGCCCTTCACAAGCTCCATAAGCCAGGCACACATGTGAAACATGCCTGTGCCTCTAAGGTGAAACAGTATCTAAGCATTTCAGATTAAAAATGAAAATTCTTATCAGACCTATAGTGAAAAACTGTGTTTGGGATTTCAATACTCAGAATCGAGTTAGGCCAGGTAAAATTAACCATGTATAGTACTATAAAGAATGCTAAGGGATCTCAAATATAAACCAACTTCAGCATCCCTCTCACATCTGGGTATCCTAAGTATTACTAGACATACAAATAACATTTTCATGTAGCACTTTAAAGAAGTGTTTTTTGAAAAGCTATGTTATCCTTAATACCAAGTATATAATTATAGATGAAATAATATGTATCTTAGGACTTGGTATTGCTTGTAGAATGTGTGACGACAAACTGGAATATTATTAAGTTTTGATTATACAAAAATCACACTGATTAATTGTTTTCCTTCCCAGCTACTTAAAATGCTTTACTAAGCTAAGAAAGAATCTTCTATCAGGTTTTAATGGTAGAAGTACAATATTTCATTTCCATGAGCATTTGGTAGAGCCCGTATGACACTAACAGCTGAACATAAAGTTCAAAACTGCAAAAGGGCTGTGCCACAACAGAACTTTGTCCATCAAACAGTGAGTTTCTTTAAATTACGCTAGTTATACTAGCTCTATTTAAATAATTGTTTATTTGTCGTTTAAATTGTATTAGTGTAGTTGTGATTAGCTGCATTTATCTTCTGAGTAATTTAAACCAAGTTTTCTTAAACCTTTGCTGTAAAATTGAACATACTGCTGCTTCCTGAGCAATGGCAATGGCCTGGTCCAGCAATCCAATTCACAAATAACCCTGTACACTGTTCATATTCATCGGGAACATTTTAATGTTTTTTATTTAAAAAGTGTCATTAGATTGTATTTCAGTCAAGCCACAGGCAAAACTGAAAAAGCCATACTTAGAAGCTTACTTTGCAAATAGATGAAAACCCAGTGGAGGAGGAGGGGAGAACAGTCTCACTTGCCCCTGGCCCAAGGCAATTTCACCACCCCACTTGCTGCCCCTGTGTTAGGGTATGGCAGGGCCTGAAAGTGCCATGGCAGAAGGCTGCCAAGTCACGCTGGGAGGTGGAGGCCTCCCCATCTCTCATCTCTGGAGATCCTCTCCAGTTTCGTTACAACTGTAAAAAAAAACCCTGCCTGAGTGTGCAAACAGGAGCTTCCCAACTCAGCGAGAAGGGTGAAGGTGCATTTTCCTTCCCATGTATTTGTTTCAAAGAATTTTGAGCAATGCATCCTGTTATGATCTGCATAACGTATCCTAATACTGATTAGCTTCTTCCTATTTGGGAGGATCTAAGTTGTTTGTATCTAATGAAATGCTCCCTTTTAATATATTTACAATAGTAATGTCTTAAGGACATTATTCTTGTAGGCTGAAGCCAACAAAAGACAGTCTATAAGGAAGGGATGCAGGCTTGGTAACAACTTGAAAATAAGAGATTAACACTAATGAAGGACAGAAATTGTTCCTGTAAGTCACACAAATTTTAAGAATATGTATAATTTCAGGAAAGCTTGTTTGTTTACAGTGACTATACCTATGCATGTCAGCAACTCACAAGTGAGTATTGTGTTCACAGTCCAACAAACATCTCTGTCATAAAATTATTCCTTAGAACAATGGAATATTATGGATTATTTTAGCAACTAATTAAATTAATTACAGGCTGCTTAAAAGATTCAGATGAGGAGTAAGATGCATAGAAAGTTTTCACCAGCTAATTTGAGATTATTTGAGTGCTGTGCTCCCTTGGCAGGAGATATGCCAACAAGTTCCCGCAGCCTTTTAAGACCATGGGAGAACAGACACGTCTGGGAATTGCTGCACAAGCACCTCCTTCTGGCGCTGAGTCCTTGGAGCTGAAGCTGCAAAAGGGATGCTGACAAACTCTTGGGATTTTGCTTCATTTTCTTTGAGGGAAGCTCCCTATAGATGTACTTGTGGGAATCTACTAAGGAGCAAACTTCCAGCAAGAAGTTGAACTTACTGAGGGATTGCAGAACTGCTACCCTAAATCAAACATTTGTGTACTTGGACTGTGTACCTCCCCAAGCTCTAAATGTCTTTATAATGCATGATCAGGGATTAATATAACAGCGACCTAATCTAGGACCTGTTGCAGTAAAGATATACACATATATTTTTATATACAAACACTGAGCTGTCTATTCAAGAGATGCGAATGCAGCAGATCTTTGTATAAAAGTGCCGATGATATCATTGCTAATCTACATGACAGAAACACTTAAGGACCCCATGATTTGAACGACATCTTAGACATAGTGATCAGTGGTTCCCCAGGCTTTGGTACATTTGAAACAGGGTAGTAAATTTCCCTACAGGTACATAGTGATGCTGTTTCTGTGGCTCAAATTGGCAGGGAAATCAAATTAGAGTTCAATAGTCCTACAATGAAATTAACAAATGTTATGGAATTTTGCCACAATTCATGTAATACCATTCTAGCCTAAATGTCTCTCCTACACAGCCTAAAATGATTTGAGAAATCCTTATACATACCCCCATGTGGTATATGACACGCAGATGACATCCTAAATGTCTTAGTTGCTCATGAAAAAAAGATGCACAACTTTTTGACAGTTATGATACACAAGTTAGTAAAAATGAGATTCTAGAAAGACAATCAGGAGAAAAAGGTGTGATTTAGGAACTCAATATCCTTTCTGACTAATATATAAGGGAAAAGTCATAGGAAAAACATTCTCTCTTCACAGTGAGTGCAGAAAGCCTAATATTTACTCATTTTTCTCAGAGGAATTTTTCCTTATTACTATATGGAAGTAAGAAGGAGTCGTCTCTTGTTCTGAAAGCTGAAATAATTTATTTGTGAGTACCGAGCTGTAATCCCACAGCAATTATGTGTCCAGTGGAAAGATATTGGCTAGTTCTGTAAAAAATGCCTTTACATTACATACTAGATGATAAATTGGGATGGCAGGGAGATTTTTTTCCTCTGGAGAAAAAAAGAAATTAAAAACTTCTCAGTAAAGTAGGCAAAAGCTCAACTACCTGTTTCCCAAATGAAAATTCCTTCTGCTTCACAAAAGCAAAATTATTTTGATCTAGGTAATTTACTGGACTCATTTTAAGATGCACTATATCTTTACAGAAGAGATGGAATGATAAGATAGTGATTTCCATGACAAGTGGCAGGAGAGGCTTCCAGAACAAAAAAAGCAAGCAATCACTCTACTGATGTCACCAATCAGTTACAAAAATGCTGCTAAAAAGATTAAGTGTATCTGAATAGCATCATTGTCTAACCCAAGATGAAGCAACCAGAACAAGAGAGTTCATGGAAGGTCTGAAGGAAAAAAACCTCCAAATCCTGTTCCTTGATTCAATAATTTTATTCAGTTTCTGTTCATTATATCAATGCCAGTGAGAGAACGTTCTTGTAAAAAAACTGGTTAACCTGTGCTTGACAGAGCCCAAAGCTTTGAAAACTAAGAGGTAATTATAAAGAAAACAGAAAGAAGACAGTCAATGCTGCCTCTTTAAAGCTTTTAGATGATCTTTACTTACTTACACGGTTACAGAAATTAGCTTAAAGCATATTTTCTCTCCTAATGATTCTTTTTTACAGCAAAATAAAGCTTATAAAAAGGGATGCTCATAGCAATTCCAGTATTAAGTCTGCAAGAAGTCTGGCATATATCTTTATTTCTGTTTAAGAAATGAATGCAACAAAATTGTAGGAAAACATTTAGTGAAGAAGGTGCTGCAAGAAGTTTATATTATCCTGTAGTCAATTTGCTGGTCAAATTTGAAAATGAAAATTAAAAAACCTGAACAAAACAAACCAACAAACTCAAATCTCCAACTTTTTTCAAGAAATCTTCCACCCACTGGAGATAAAACCCAGTGGTTTAATTATTAAGTTATAACAACATATAGAGTTCATCAAATTAAAGTAATCTTGTACATCAAGTTCTCTGATATGCCTTAAACTGAAGACTCTGAAATTGAGAGATCTGCCTCCATTGGCTCACTGCAGTCAGGTGAAACACTTGGATAAAGGTTAAGTAGTCACACTGCTATGCCCTTCCTTATTTCCAGCAATACATGCCATAAAGGCATCTGTAGCATAACCACATGGACCTCTTTTTGTACATTCCTGTCTTACATAAGCAATACCTTTACCTGCACCAGCAAAGTCAATGTAACCACAAATTGAAAAGTTGCTCTATATAAGCACTGATTGGCAACAATGAAAATTGGTGCACTTACTGATCCCTCTATTAGAATATTGCTCAGATACTGAAAAACACTGCTCTAGGCTTCAAAATTCAGCTGATGTGGGCTGAATCCTTCTTAAATATATATGATTATATTTCAACGTCTTTTGTGATTACGACAATTTTGACAAGATAATAATCTCCCCTGAACAGGACTTTTTAA
Source organism: Corvus kubaryi (assembly GCF_017639235.1). Lineage (NCBI taxonomy): Eukaryota > Metazoa > Chordata > Aves > Passeriformes > Corvidae > Corvus > Corvus kubaryi. The sequence goes on from NW_024581137.1 coordinate 14,057,483, forward strand.
GTTTAGAGAAATAACATATGATTTATTAAATAATCTGTCAAATTATCTATGAACCCTGCTTTCAAAAGAAATCTTATGATCTCATTACAATAATTACAGAAAAATCTGTGCCTGACGTTATAAATAACGAGTACCAGGTGTACAAAGGAGAATACTGGAACTTAAAGTACAGGAACTTGCAAGGTTCAAAAGGTGACAGCATAGCTTTGTTCTCTTAAAATAGTCAATACAAGATTCCGTGTTAAGTATCCTGCACACTAGGTCACTACTAGTCTGTAGCTATGCTAAGATGAAATAATCTACATATGTATATTGCAGCTTCATTTCTCTTTCCTTCCCTCACATTTTGTTGCCTTTTTGTCTCATCTTGCTTTTGGAGAAAAGCAAAAGCCAGTTCCATGCATCAAAACAATTATTCAGAAAGAAAAGCAGAGGTACAAGCTAAAATTGATAGGAAGTATCTTTAGAATTTTAAACATCATATCAACTTTAATTTTATACATTTATGCTTCTTTTAGGGCAAGATAGGGCAAAACAGGGAAGAAGGGTATGGTGTTTAGTTTCCTGTGATGTAAGCACAGTAGGCAGGAGAAAGAGGACAAGACCTCTGAAATCTCTACGAGGGAGTTGCTTCCTTTTAATTCCTGCTGCCATGGATTGTAGTCTTACTCTAATAGCCAGCACTGCACTTGCAAAATTGAAATATCTTCTGCCTCTTACACTGGGGCAGTTACCCTCTTTTAACTGAAAGCTCCTGCCTTTAGAGAGTGAAGGATGAAGTACTCATCCAATGCAATGTTGTTGACAATGCAGGCAAAGCTTCTTATTAAGACACTTCAATACAAAAACCCATAGTATTATCTGAGAGAATGCTACAGATACCCAAAGTTTTCCTTCTAAGCTACCTGAAAGACATAAGCTGCTGTCATTCCACTGTGCTGGAGCACGACAGAAGTGAACCTCCTACGTGTCAATAACACCACCAGAATAAGCCCCTGCACGACTCCCACTGCCTGGCGCTCTGCATTACAGCCACTCCAGCACAAGTGGTCCCTATAGCTCAGGGAGAATGAGGACTCAACAGCCCACACACAAACCTATTCCAAGTATAAAGTAGCCTTTTATTCACTGTGAAATAAACCACTGTGTTTCTGAACAGGTATTGAATGCTACAAGGTTAGTTCTTTCAGAAGGCATTCAGAAAATGGTTTCAATACTTTACAGAGCTGAATTACTAAGCAAATATAAAAATGGCAAGAGTTATTTAAATAGCTGAATGGTTAACTGCAACAGGAGAATTCCTACAATCATTTTGTAAGAGGTTTTAAGTGTAGAAAGCTATCTCCTCCAGAAAAGTGAAATTTAAAGTCATGATATTCAACTTAGCATATTTTATTTTTAAAATTATTCTAAAATATTTTTTCCTTTAAGAGGGAAAAAAACCAGACAAAAAAATTACCAAATGATATAAAAGAACCATGCAGACTTTGAAAAAGGTTAGATGTCAACTCACCAGTCTCTTTACAATTTTCAACAAAACCTTAAGTTCTCGTGTATCTTTTTTGGACTTCAGTACTGCAGCAAAGCTGTCCATGTTTTCTGGAGACATACTCTCCTGATTGGTCCCTCCATACAGCTGAACCAGCAATAATAAGCACTGTGAGGCACTCACAAATATTTCAGTAACTTCACTGGGAAGCTAAAAATGAATGAAAAATGAACAAGCAAAAATCAAATTCCAATTTCAGAAAAATTGCATATCACTGGAGATTTGGAAGAGTATTAACATTTGCATTGTGCCAGGAAAGAACCATTTCTAGCTGACTGACTCAAAATTCCACTAAACTAAGCATAACAAAGTGATGAAAATATAATTAAAATATATCTACTCTTAAGCAGCAGTATAACAATGTCTCCACTATGATTCTGTCCAGTAGTCTATCTAGAGTTGACATCGTAACAGCACCAAAAATGTTGCTCCCAACTATGTAATTTTATTCTACTTTAAATAGAAGCAGTAATAGCAGAAACTATCATTATAGCCATGATGTCTAATCTTCTACATCATGCACACCATAAAATTTTAATTATTTCTAAATCAAGCCCCTTGAGGTAGAGCACAGGCTATCTAGCTATTTAATGGATTTTAAGTAGTCACATTAGGAGGTACATTTCGAAGATTTTTTATATTTTCCTGAATTTCAGCTTTTCTGCACTCCTTTAAAGATCAGACACTGGAGCAGGCCCTAGAAATAGGATGGAAAATTCTTTTCTGGGAAGCAAAATTACAAAAAAGATTGAGGGACATGACCAGTGATCATCTTTAAATGAGGTTCTAATAATATGACACCACTATCAAAATGATTCATATATTTCCTGAAAGTATAATCTGGAAATAACAAGTAGAGATATTATATTATGCCTGTATTTGGCACTGACAATGACATTTTGGAAAGACAACAGGAATGCAATGCGTAGTTTCAGCACAGAGAGTTGACAAATGTTAGTGTGTCATAGGTTAGCAAGCATAGTCCCAGAAGTGATGTCCTTGCTAAGGGGTGCTTACAGCTTCCTCTATGACCTGACAGAACCTATCAGCTGGCCAGTTTGAATATGGACAATTCTTTAAGCCACTTAAAATTGTGACCGCCTCTGTGATCCACACTTGAGAATAGACGAACTCCCCCCACAGCTCTCTCTCGTTTCCAGCGCTGGGACAGGTGGCTGCGGGGCCTGTGTGGGGGCCAGCGGGCCCGGCCCAGTCCCTGCTCGGGCCAGGCCGGGTTGGGCCACGGCCATCCTGGAGCCATGGGCCTGTTCCACCTGTGGACCCCCCCCTCCCTCCCCCCCAGCAGGGCTGTGGGCAGCCAGAGCGGCTCGGCTCCCCCCCTCTCCACTGCAGCCAAGACTTCAGCAAAGAGGCACCGCTGTCCTACAGAGGTCAGGTGACCAACATCGATAAGCAACATTCCAGCTGCAAGGCTGAGGTGAGATTAACACTTTTAGTGCTGTGAAGAGCTGAAAACCTGAGGGAAGAGAAAGAGGAGATGCTTAAAGCTGAAATTCTGTTGTGAAGCTATGACATATCAGAGTATCCCGTTGTAATTTCATGAAGATATGGGGGGTGGAGTGTTCAACTCGTGAGCAAAAGCACCTGCGCTGAGATAGGCAGATGCTGACGCAGCTGTAATTTCATGAGAAGTTTGGACAGGGAGAGATGAACCAGATGAGGACTTTGGCTCCACATGGGAAAGGAGAAACCTCAGTTCCTAAAGATGGACCAGATGAGGACTTTTGCTCCAAATGGAAAAGGAGAAAACCTCAGTCCCTAGAGATGCTCCCAGAGATAGTCCTAACGATGAAGATGAGGATGACCCTTTGCTCCCAGAGAAAGAGAAGGGGACCTCTGTTCTTAGAGATGAAATGCTCCCAGAGATGGGTGAAGAGAACTTCTGTTTCTGAACGGCTCAACCTTAAAATTGTACCCCAAAAAACTTCAAGAGTGGACCCTCGAAAGCAGTTGCAGGAAAAGCTGCAAGTCAGGGGAAGGGACTCACATGCGAGCAGAGAGACTCCTCTTCCTAAATGGACTGAACAATATTTGGAAGTGGGTGGCTGGTTCGTTGTGATACTGTTTTCATAGCACGAGCAAGAAGAGACTTCTCTTTCTAAATGGACTGAACAAGGTTATTATGGAAGTGGTGAACAGACTGAACATCTTAAGGGCTGTCTTTTTACATTGTCAGTGGGAGAAGGGAGGAAGGTGGGGGGAGGAGGAGAGTTCTGAAGGTGTGGTATAATTTTTTTTCCTCTTTTAGGTCTGTTAATAAACTTCTTTATATTCTTTCAAGTTTGGTGCCTGCTTTGCATTTCTCCTAATTCTTATCTCACAGCAGATAAACAGTAATGAGTATCTTGGACCAAACCACTACATAGTGAAAAAAAATCATAGCGGTTTCTTGGGAACAGGCAAGAAGATGATTGGAAAATGTAACAGCCAAGGACTGAAGGAATTCAGTGTCTACAGCAAATCAGAGGGAGGGTTAAAGGGGACTTGATCATATCCTCTCAGTTGTATGTGAAAAAAAGTAGGCTGAGGATAGGTTAATTCCTTTACTTGAAAAAGGACTGCTAAGAGATGATAGCTCAAAACTTTAGACAAAGCAATTCAGATTAGAAGAAAGATAATACTTTGATTTCCTTTTCTTTCTTTCTCTCTTTAATAAGAGCAATTAACTGCTGAAACAGCTTTCTTAGAACTGAGACAGATTCTCCATCAAAGGCAATTCAAATATCACAAAAATAATTTTTTTCTAAAAAAATAACAAAACCATTTACTCCAATGAAGAATTAATTTAGGAAAATCCCATCTATATATAACCCCCGACTAAATTATTGCAATAGTTTTGTCTCACCTTATAATCTATTACCTGAACAAAATATGTTGGTGGTAGTCTTAACCAATTAGGTACAGAAGGGTAAAAACACCTCATCATTCCCACTAGTTTTTTTAATTCTGGAAGTATTATTTACGTCAAAGAAGCTAGATTAAAATACACTAAACAGACCATCCTTACAGACAATAAGAGGAAACAATTTATATAATCTGTCCAACCATTCATGTAATATGACAAATAATTTCAATAATGATTACTTATTTAATCCTCAGTATGAAATTCCTGAATTTTTCATTTTAAGGAAAACCTATACAGTTACTTTAAAGCAATCTGAACACATCCTCAGACATACATCTCTCAAATATTCAAGCAGCAGTTCCCAAGGGATCTGCATGCAAATACAACCCTGTTTTCCACTAGCTTCATAGAGTTGCTGTTTAAAACACACTGAACTGAGATGTAATCTCTGAATATATAGCCCCAAGACATATCACATTCGATTTGACCTAATACTATGCAAGTGACAGGACCACAGCAGCTATTTCTTCCTCACTTTTGCTGCATGGTTTTTCTTCATTCCAATCTAAATGCCACTTATTTGATTATTTCCTTTCCATTATCCCGACTTATCTAGTAACTTCATCAACGTAATTAGCAAGGCTAAAAAGCAGGAAAAGCTACAAATAGTAACAAGCTTTATAGCTCCATTTATATCTTCAATCCTTACCAAATTAAAAAAAAAAATCTGCTGGTTTCACTTGGGGCTTTGAGACAACTTGTATTTCCTTCACCGAAATAAAATGCCATTAGAGAAAGGATGGACAACTACTTTAATGTATGTCTCTCACACCTTTTAAAAGCAGCATTCCAAGTTACAGTTTGTTACTAGATCAGTGTAGGCAGCTACATCAACCACCCCCTGAAGAAAATCACAGTACAGGGATGATATTAAATTTTCAAATGCTGTTTGTTGGCTAAACAAAGATAAAAAATGAAAATCAGTGAAAATTTTGGACAGATATATCCTTGCCTGGGTATTGCAGTGGAAGCTAATTCCCTGGGTTCCACAGGCACAAAAATCCCATGTTTATTCAGTAATCACCACAGCCATACTTGGAAGTGAGACTGATTCCAAGGGGTTTTTCCTGAGATATTCATTAAATATCAGAGGAGTGGAAAGGTGTCAGTCGCCATAAAGGACCGCTCCTACAACAAACGTGTGAAGAAACACACAAGGACCACAAACCCCAGTGGGTTCTTCCCAACACCATGACTGTCAAGGAAGCGAATAAGCAAGTCCAGCTGGTTAGTGTTATTCCTGAGGGAGGCTGATTGTAGCAGGAACACCCACTTAGTGAGGCAGTGGAACACTCTGTCCTAGGTGAGGAAGAGCTGTGCTTGGGTCAATGGCCTTGCTTCTCTCCTCCTGGCATGCCCAACCATTTATCAATGTCGTCGTTGCTCTTTGTTCCCCAACAGGAGAAAGGAAAATCCTTTCAATCCAGTGAAAGGAAACTTTCCATCCAGTCTGTCTTGGCATCATATAGTCTTGCACTTCAGAGGGTATCAGGCTTTCGGTGACCATTTTCCAAGTATCACTCCACAGTTCCCAACACCTGCCAGCTATGACATCACATTATTCAATCACCAATGCCAATGAAATCTTTCATCCCCTGTTGTACTTCAGGCTCTTCTGCTCCTCTGCTTCACCAGAGTCTCTTTGAGCTTCAGTGTTAACTAGATTTTGGGGAGCAAGTTGCTGTTACACTGGAAAATTCAGGGCAAAACAATAGCAGGACAGGTCTTGTATGAAGAGAAAAACAAGCTTGGAGTAGAAAAGGCCATATTTACACTGGAGGGAATGAGAATCTTTGGCCTACAGTCTACGTCATCAATAATTAAGGTGGAAGAGGAACTCTCAGCAATGTCCCTATTTAAGTATGTCCACATCAGCATTTTTCTCTGTAACTCTCACCATTTTGCTGTTTCACTTCTGACAAGTAGTGATTTAGATGTCGAAAGTTGTAAGCTGGTAACCTGAAATTCACCACTGGCTGCCAGCCAGTGTTAGTACTGCTTATAAAGAATAGGGGATCTGAAGAACATTACTGGTATAAAACAAAATCTATGGCTTAAAATGTAACAAATACCTGTAACTACAGGAAACCAAAAATGAAAAATCAGCTTTCAAGTAAATAACATCTCATGTTTAATAAGAATAGGAAAAACATAATCATGTTGTTCAACAATGAATATAGATGGATGGTTCAGCTCTTAATTAGATGGAACAGCATTCTGATTATTTTTCTAATCAGAACAATTCAATCTCGTATGAAGTACATTTCCTTGAAATGCATTTATAATCTTTGTTCTTTTAGGTGAGCATAAACCCATGAAAAAGCTAGTTCTAACACTTTAAAAGAATATCTGCCCCTTAGTATTATACAATTACAAGAAGTTTCTGCTTCCTTTTATCAGTCTTAGAGGGCATTATGGATTCAGCCCCTCAGCAAGGTAGAAAAGTTAGCAATACTCCAAGTTTCTAATATTCTTGGCTAGTGTATAGCTTGAAGAAAATCCAGAACTTTAAAATAAATTACTGAAGAACTAAGGTCATAAATTTTGCCATTCTTTAACTCAAAACTTATTTTTCACTTTTTTTTATTATTTTAAAATAATATCTCATGGCAAGACTTCTGTGCAATGAAGGCAGTGTATTACTCTTCGCTTAATTTTTATGGCCATGTTATAACTTCCTGTAAAAAAGCTTATTACACAAAATTCTATTTTCTCTTCCTTTCTAGATAGAACCTGCTCTGTGTATTTTAGACTTAATGTGGTGAAGAACAGGAAGTTTGTTGTTGCTGCACATCCGTATTTCTGCAGTCCGTTCTCAAAAATTCCACTATTTGAAACTGAGTTGCAGTGTGTTCATGAATTGCAAACCACTGCAAGAAACGTGTGATCATTTGAGCTGAAGTGGCAGTTTTCACAGCGCTGGAATTGTTACAGCATCTAATTTTAGAGGTACAATGGAACTGTCTGGATTACCCGGAGGGGACACTATTTTGGTGCATTAATGAGGTTATACACATGGAGAGTTTATTACGATTAGGGATAGATATTCATTAGATCGCTACTGTGATTACAGAATGTTCTATAAAGGAAGCACCATGGGGATCTATGGGGAAGATGATTTTGCAAACACTGTACAAAATGTAAAAGCAAAACATCACTATTAATCTGCAAGCTTTACTATGCTATTCTTATTAGTAAATACACACAGTTTAAAATTAAAAAATAAAATATTAGATTTTTACTTAAGGCAAGACTGCCATTCTCCTACCTAAAGGAAAATATTTTAAATATATATATATATATACATATATATTCACTTCATTTTAATCTAGGCTAATTGTTGAGAAACTAAATCCCCATTTTGAAATTCTGTGCATGTAACAACATTTTCTTCTTTCCTCTGGTGCTTGGGGTTTTTTTTTGGTTTCTAGGGTAGCTCTGTATAGGAGAATTCTTCAAATAAAATTTCCAGGTAACATTTCAAATACAGGAAATAAACATACGTCTCTCCACTCTAACCACAGAACAGTCTGTCTTCCTAGAGAAAGAAATGTGAAATAAAATTCCACAGTTATCATTCTTCTGCAGTCATTTTCATTATTCATTAGCAAATAACTTCACATACTCTGAAAATAAAGTCTGGGCACAGCCATAGAGTCAGTGCAATATAGAGACAGAAAGTGCCTAGAAAAGACCATCCATGTGCACTGAGGCTTCGTATTTGTCCTCTTCACGTTTGGACATGATTAACTGGACTTTCAACAGTAGTATACAGAGCACAGTAACAGTAATCAAGTGCAAATTTCCCCAGAAATATTATAATGAGGAATCCTACCACCAGAAGTCACAAAAAGTTCTCTCCCAGCAGTCTAATAGGCTCCAGAAAAGACTGAAAGATCTACACCTAGGAATTGAATCTAGGACCTACAGAGAACAAAATTCCTTTTTATATATAGATATATAGATATATGGCATGGTTTCTGAAAGTTTGTTAATATCCACACTGAAGTGATTTCAAAAGTGGGTTTTTTTTCAGTATAATGGGTACATCAAAAATTAGAAGGTGTTTTGTATGTTCTACAACTGCTGTAGGTTTCAGAAAAATATTCAAATTACATTTATGTTAGCAAAGACACATTACCCAAAAAAGGTAAGTGTAATTAACTTTTACACACAAAACTGCCAAGGAGAAGACTAAATACTCAATTTATTTTTCTCTTATTGATCAATTATATTCATAATGATCTCAGGATTAAATATTGAATTCTCCATATTTGCAGTTTTTCCTACATGACAGAATTTATAATTATTTCTCCTTTTGCATTGTTAGATCTCAGAAGTTTCATTTACATGCAATCTAGGTTTCCAAAACTTGCTTTGCTATGCCTTTAGTGACAGACTAAATCACAACTACAGAAGGGAAAAATTGATTTGAAGCTTTCGACATTTTCAAGTGTAACTCACATTGATTTTTTTGAGGGATTATTGAGAGAGAAAACCATGTAGAACTTGAAAAAAATAAAAAGACAAGTAAATGAGACATGGATAATAATCTACTTAAGGGATATACATTTCAGTGAAGAAAAACAATTATTCAAAGTGACTAAGAAACTATGTAAGTGACTATAAGAAACTATAAATATGCTAAGATAGGCAGAAGTAGCAAAGCAGGGAAAATAATTTTAAGTCAATATCTTAGAGTGATGATTACTTCAAAATTTAAGACCTCCATTATCTCCAGAAAATATAGTTCACAAAGAACTGAATGTCTCAAAATAGCAATAAGGGGTTATGTAGCCACACAGCCCAATGAATACAGAGAACAACCACTGGCAGCTCCACAGAATTTCAGTTTAGGTAGGCCTGAGGCTTTTTGAGGGGTAGGGAGAATATACATCTTGAGACATGCTCTACACTTCACAAAGAATCTATTTCTATTTAAAGAGATTAGAGCATAAACCATTTTAAACAAGTGGATCCTAAATGCTAAAATCATTATTCCATTGCTCAAACTCTTCCAAGCTTAACAGGAGATGTTTAATATAGCAATGGGAAAAAATATTTGAAAAATAAAATCTAAGAAACCTAGCTGGAATAACTTTCATAGATCCAAACAAGAGAAAATCCCTCACAGAATTTTTACAAAATATAAAACAAAACAAAACAAACAAATATCTATCTATTGATCTATCTAAAGAAGTGGCACTGGTGGTCTTTATCCTCTACCTGTATGTTAAAATCAGAAGATTTAGAACAATCATTTTAAACAAACTGGAATCTGCAGAAGTACAGAACAAAGCAAAACCTAGTGGTAATTTACAGCCATGCTTCAGAAATACAAGGGCAAGTCGCAATCTAATCAGCACATGCTAACTATACAATTATCCTATCCTTTAATTAAAAACTTATAAAAGACTTCCAGGTGGTATAGGCTGAGTTAAAGCTTGGCCTCTAATTTTCTGTTCTTTAAAAAGTTAATAGAATTTAAATTTATGACTAGTTTCACTTTAAAGGAACATTTGCATCTCTTCATGTCGTACTATTTATCACATATAGTGATTTAAAAAAATCAATAAAAAATAAATTAAAAGAATTTGTAAAGATGAAATATTAAATAGTTGAAATTCAGTAACTTTGTTTTAGGTCATTCAGAGTACATTCCAAAAAAGCCTTTGTCAATAGCTGGTTTAAATAAATCCATCAAAGGAAGACTTAGCACCAAGTATAATGCCAACAATTAATAAAAAAGGAATCACACACTTCCTCAAAATAGAAGATGATAGACAGTGCTAAAGATAGTAGAAGGATCACAGTACTAATATCACAAAAAACCTAAAAACCTTTATTTAAATGAAAAAAAACAAAACAAAACAAAAACGTGTCTGGAAGAGAACACAGTGAATCTGAAACACCTCTAAGTGAAATAACCCCAAAAGGACACTGCGGTAAAGCAAAATTCTCACATACCATTTTAATGGTTTTATGTTGACTAAAAGGCTGATGCAGCCTCTAAAAGCACTGTCCAGCTCAAGAAGCATTCCTCTACTACAAACCATTACACACAGAGTAAATATAGATCTCTGTATGACAGAAGTTGAGCTGATGGGATACATTAGGGTCACAATGCAGCACTCTGTGGAAATTTCAACACAGTGCTGTGACATCTAGTAGACCCTGGAAAGAACTGCCTTTAAACAGACACACTTCAAAGATGTTTACAGATTGCCAGGGACCACTCCCACTCATAAATCCCTCAGGATCATGTTGAAATAAAACAAAACTCTTGAGAAAACTCAGAAGGCTCAAACCTGAGAAAATAATATTAAAATACATCACTCACTGCAAGCTAAATTTGCATTTAGTGACTTTTCTAAAGGTAGCAGTACTACTAGTTTCAAACTTTGAATGCCATCCTTTCCCTATGCAGTGGTGACTAGTCCATTCTGAAGGGCTAAATGTTGGCTATACATATCCTGCATCCTAACTGGGAACCTGCAGTCCACCCCTCATCCCACTTCTATGGTCAGGACAAACAGCCTTACTCTGACATCACTGGTAACCTGCAAGTCACTGTGACCTATAATGTCTTACAAAGTGTTAGAGTACTAGGTGGAAGCTTATGAACAAGTAAAAAGTAGTAAACAGAGCTCTAATATGTTGAGCTCAGTTGAATAATTCCAACTTCAGCAACATTCCATAAGGTTACAAACAAGCAAACTCTCACCAGTTGAATAAGCTGGCTAATCAGGTCCGTCAGGGGTTTATTGATAAGCAGAAGGTCTTCAGCAGCTTGCGTGTCTCCTCCTGTGCCAGATTTCTGTGCCTTAGTAAGAGAGATAAAAAAATCAAAAGCAACCTTGGTGATTGTTCTGAGGAACAAATTAGGTCCATTAGGTGGCTGAAGTGTGAATGGGATGTTTGAAGGAGACTTGTGCACTCTTTTCTAGTTAAGTATTCCTGGGCTCCCAACGAGCAGTTATGCTCCCTCTGTGACACTAAGCACAAAGCAAAGGGACCCATGCTGCCATGCCATTCTCTACAGGCTGAATACACTGACCTGCATGACATTTCTTCAGCAAAATGCAATAAAATGTACATGCAAAAGATACATCTGAAGTCATAAATGTTTTGAATATTTATAATTTCAGTCAACATTACATGTCTATTTTAACACTGAAGTTCAGCTGTTTTTTTCCCTTAATCAGAACAATTTTACATGCAACTCAAACCAAGATAATCAAGGTGACTGAAAATTTAAGATTCTCAGCAATATTGTCCAATTTTGCCTGTCTGCCTACTCTGTATCCTGAAATATTCACATTATATTACAATAATTTAAATTATTTTTGAAATAGGAATAATAAAGTTTTCAAGTAATAAGATCAGTTATTACTTGTAATTCTGACCACTGTCATCCCCCCCATCATCAACATATACTACTGTCCTAGGCAGTGCTATTTATGACCAATCCCTGCCCCAGGGCACCAGAAAGGTCTGCTTGCAAGATTTGTCATTTCACTTCATTACCTTCAACCAGCTTTGGACCATGACCCTATACAGTCAGACTTCTAGAGGGAAAAAAAGTAAACATTTTGTCTAAAGAACACATTTAAAAATCGTTTTGTATTGTGTTTCATTTATAGCTCAATCCTAAAAATCACTGTCCAAGTGCAATACTTGGAGGTTTTCATTTGGTTAAGTGAACAGAGGAGCAAGTTCCCTGAGACAGGTGCCACTATTGCTCAAACTCCACTGTTGATACTGATGAGTTGAAAGGATAATGCCTTTCTTGTGGAAATAATTTCTAAATAAAAGAGAACTGAAGCCGTTTCTCTAGGTAATAAGTTACACTGGCATGTCCCTCTCTGAGACTCACCACAACGACCTAGAATGCTGAAGTTCAAGAAGGGCAAAGAGACAGTGCAGAGAAGACAAAAAATGGAATGTTTATATTAATGAAGAAAGGGGAGTAAGCCACCTTCACTTCAGCAAAATTTACAACAGCTTTTTCTCATTAGTACATGGATGAGAAGACAGACACCTTCCATGAGGGATCTTTGACTACTTTCTTTAACTTTCATGTATTAGTGTCTTTGGAAAGAGAATGAACAATAGCACTAAAGAAATTATATATGTATATGAAGGATACCCACTACACCATTGTTAAACCCACATTAAGTTGTAGAATCATATAATCATAGAATGTTAAGGGGTTGGAATGGACCTTAAAGATCATCTAGTCACACCCATACCCACATTTCCCTCAGGCAGGGACACATCCCACTAGACCAGGCTGCTCATGGCCTTATCCAGCCTGGCTTTGAACACTGCCAGGGTTGGGGCACCCACAGCCTCTCTGGGCAACCTGTGCCAGAGTCACAAAATAGAGTCCATATATCAAATTGAAATTGCAAATTCTTTTCAGCTAATGTGGCTCACCTGTGGGACATATGACAAAACTTCTCCAAAACAGATACGCAAATTAATCTGGAACTTTTCACTACTTCCATTAAAATACATGTACTTGGACCACAAAGAGCAAACTCTTGAATGAAGCTGGATACAGTTATCAGCACCATCCAGCAGGAATACTGAAGTGCAATGGAAAAGTGGAGACATGTTTTGCCTATGCAGCTGGATAAGGTTATCACTTTACACATAAAATGCTTAAATAAAAAGGATTCAAAGTGGAGGCACTACCATCTGTAAAAGACAAGCCACAAAAATGGATAATACAAGAAAATTTGATTCTGTTTTTCAAGTTCTGATATAGATGGCATCTTATTCAAAAGATCTCTATAAAAACAGTCCAAAAATAATATTTGTGATGCATTTAGTGACATGTTAATATTGGAGTACTATGTAGTCAGTAACTAATGGCCACCATTCAATAGGGCATGTGTACTGATGTAGAACTCCCAGAGATCCTGTGATGAGTGTTGTCAAGACATGTAAGCCAAGGCAAGTAACACCACTGTAAAACGAATTTTATATGGGCACAGAATACTGCTATGCTTCAAAACTCAGTTTTCTACCTGCTTCTTGTTACCCATTAGCCTTTAAGAGCACAAAGCAGTTTACTTTGACCAGAGATAAAAAAAAACTGGAGCTGGAGTTTAAGTGCATCAATCAACTGCTGTATTCAAGTAAAGTTAGAAGAAAATTTGGCTTTGAATGAATAGATTTAATTTTAATCTAAATAAAAACCTTCAATTTGACTAATATTACCAATCCATGTGCAAGATCCTCTTTCCTCATCTGTTCTCCAGAATAATTGGCCTCACCGCTGTTGTATGGAGCACAAGTACAGAATTCAGCTCTCCATGATTACATAGAGTGATGCCAAAAAATATGACAACAAGCAATTAGCCTACAAAATTTGATTTATGAAGTGATTCTTAGACGAAAATATCGTTACAGAACCTGATAACAGAGGACTCAAAAAAGACAAGGCATTATACCACCACACATGTAAACCAAACCAAAAACCTCTCAGTGAAATGTGGTCTATAACATAGCTGCTTGTGTAAATCAATGTAGAAAAAAGAGAAAAGCTCAATTTTCAACACCAACTTCTCACATTAAGCCTACTTAAAAAACCACTCCCCCAAAAAACTCCAAAAACCAATCCCCCCACCACAACACTCTGCAAACCCAAAAACACAGAATCAAAAGCAAAACCAAACCAACCCACAGAGGAAGGGCTTTGTGGACTAAAGAAGCCATGTCTTGATAGATATTACAACCTATCTCCAATCTTTTCAATCTGTCCTTCAGATATACTTGACCTAACAAATTTCTGTTCTTCAGTGGATAATCCCAAGAACATAAAAAATCCTAACATGAAGAGTAGGTGTTGTTGTTTGCAGTGTAAATACAGAAGTTACTTCCACTTCACTGACTTAAAAATCTGGTAGATCATTTAAAAACAAAGCAATATTTGCTAGCTTTACATCATGTCTAAATAAAGATGAATACTTTTTCTTCATAGGTTACTAAGAGAGCTATGTAAAATTTCTTTGAATTGTATCTTTTTGTGCTCCATTTTTAAGGAGGAAGATGTCTTTGCTGGAGCAGGAAGCCCTATAAATGCCATGACTTGCAGTGGTTCAAACAGAAACTTGGAAGACAAATTGAGTTTCTGCCACACTAAAAATTCGATAAAATCAGAATAATGGGAGTCTCATTATTAAGGATCACAGGAAGTTATCTAAAAAACTGTTTAAGACAATAAAGACCCCAGGAAATAAATCCCATACCTGCAAAGTCTGGCGCACAATGTTTGCTGTATATGTCAGCATGTATTGCAAAACGTCAAGCAAGGACAGAAGCAGCACATTTGCTGTCTTGGTGCTCCTTTTATCATCTGCCTCCAAGTACAGAGCCACAGCTTCTGTTAGAAGATTACGGACGTGATGAGCCAGTCCTACATAGAAAGTGAGACAAAAAAAAGAAAAGAAATAGGTTATCAGGAAAAGAACAGTGTGGAAGGTGACCTAGATAAAAATAATGGATTATGATAAAAACAAATCTTACATACATTATGAATATTTATTACATTTCCTCTTTTTCTCCATTACTGTAATTACCTTCTCTCTTATTCTGTTTGGAGCAGCTCATAAAGAGAGTTAAACTGATACAATAAAATTTACTAACTGCATGGAAAATTGTGTAACATTCATTAAATTAAAACCTACTTTGAATCCTAAACTTTTCTGTACCATGCTGGTACACAAGTCTCCGCCACAACACCCCTAGTCAAAAGAACGTAGCAATTTCTCCACAAAGTGACACTTCGAGGCGGAACCAAGAGTTTCTTAACAGAGCCTAAAGTTTCTTAACTGGTCTGTCAACGAGAACCTTATGCACATGCTTTAATTGTAGAACCAAACAATGCTATGCTTAACATAAAATATATTCAGAAGAGCATTATAAATGAAATACTGCATAATATACTTAAAAGGTTATTAAGATTTGTTTTACTGATGGTAGTAAAAACTTTCCCAAAAATACCTTTTTGTTTTGAAGGGTTTTTTTTAAGCTCCTTTAGAATTCAGTAACATCAGCCCCTGTAGCTTGCCTAACCGTAAATCAATTGACATAGCAGAAAAATATAATCCAATTCAAGGCAATATCAATTCAATTGACAATCCTTCTTACTTTCAAATACAAAGCGACTGAATTCATTATATTGGATATTAATCTATTTCTTTTGGACTTTCATAAGGGATGAAACATTCTTTGTTTCTTAACAAAACCATAATACATTTGCAAACTATCTTTTAAACTTGCAATTCGCTATGGAGTCACTTGGATGCACATATGTAGTAACACTGCACTGTATCAGGATGTTAGCTTCTAGTCCCCATGATTGTCAAAAAATGACTAAAGTATTCCACTGATTTCAATGAAGTAAGAAGTGTTCTTTTATAAGTTCTCTTTTAAAAAGTCATTGTATATATTTCTACAAACATCAACACATGATTAACATGAGACATTGTAGAACACATTACATGACTACACCATTCAGCTTTTGAGAGCAGTCAAACCTGTGGGGGTTTGAACTCCATCAACTATCGAAACTTCCCACGAAATATTTTCCTCTCCTATTCCTCACTCTTAATACTTTCCTCAGGAAATGAAATACACTTTCATTTAAAATACAGTTATGGTTCTGGATCATTAAGACTCATACTCTGCTTCTATCTCACATCTTCTGTGGTTTTATGATTACTAGCATTATTCTTTCACAAGAGTTTATTGATGGATGACAGCTCAGGGCGAGCTTTGAATTTCCTGGAGTTTTGTCTGAATAAACCAAGCTCTCAAAATGAAATCATTCTAATCTCACACATTTAATTTCCTTCTCCTTTTTTAGAGTGCAATTTCTGCTGCAGTTCTGAACACCTCATACAAAAATCAGATAGCACGCATCTGACAGTGACACATTTAAGTGATGTCACCAATACCCACCAAGAAGAAAAAAGACAGACATAATTGCATGTCCACCCAATACAAAACTTGTGGTTAGTCTATGACTATTTTCAACAGGCTAAATCAGAATAAACCTAAGGAAACAGTAGAGTAAGACTTGGTCCCTATCAAAGTGATGTCTCTAAACCTGCCTGCAGGAATATGACCAAGTACACATTGTTTCTCCCTGTATGTGGCCACAAAACCCACAGCCACATCAAAATGAATGAGTCATCCCATTGTTTCCAGATGGCTTACATATAACCACTAGGACAGTGACTTGGAGATGAATGCTGAGAAGGCCACTTTCATGTCTAAGTACTGCATTGCATGGGTCATCATTAAGAATGTTTTAGGTGGTAGTCACTTACAACACTAAGTAGGATTGACTAGGGAGTGAACAATGGGGAATGACTAGTAGTGAACAGAACACCAGGATCCATGACTGTGATCTGCAGTCCTTTCCCTTTCATTTTTGAATAGAACAACTTGCTTATTCCCTTGGCTGCACCAGCCTGAATCTCAGAACTGACTCATTTCTGTTGTTTGGTGAATAAGGAGGTGAACCAAACACTCAACCTTCTCCCCATCCATTGAGACGTGAATAATAAAATTACCTAGATTTTATTTTCTTGAAGTGCTTACATCCTAAGGGTATGTGTATTAGCAACCCTGCCTCCAAACACCTGAGATACTCATGTTTACCTAGCTAACTACAACATCAGAATTAATATTTTATATTTAGGTAGATACATGCTCACAATGAACAGAGCTATATGTACAAAGACATGCAAGCCAAATTTGAAAATTTTATGGGGAAAAATATTCCCTGGATTTAATCTACCTTTGGAAATTTTAGCACATCCAAACTTTATTATAAAGACACCTAAAATAAAACACTGGTGCAAAATGTTCCCTAACACACTGCATAATTCATACAGAAACCTGATAAACACTTGGTTCCACAGATAAAAGCAACAGACTGACCTCTTGGCCAAGTAAATAAAGTTCCAGACATGCTCTTTGAAATACTTCTTTGTGTCACAACAAAACGAAAATTGGAGGCCACAGTTGTAGACATGTAAATATAGTCCTTGCTTACACCACAAGACAAAGTACACACTCTCGGAAAAGAAAGTTAGGAAGCTGGTGTAATTTACAGTGACCATGACAAAACTCCATAGAAGTCTAATGGTCTTGACCACTGACACTGTAACCAGTTTGCTCAAAAGGTAGCTATAAAGATTAAGACTGACATGTTTCAGCATTCAAGAAATTGAACCCCAAAACAGTCTGAAAAAAAGCATGCAATTTTATAAAAAGGAAATTGAATTCATAATTCAGTAAATCATAACACAAAAATTGCATATGGATCTCTAATTTTCAGAAGATAACTTGAAGGTTTTCTCCCAAATTTTGCAATAGATTCCAGAACAACAATTTAATTTCCTAAATAAAGCCTAAACCAAAATTTATCTTTAAAAATTTCAAACACTGTATTTCAGACTCATATAAAACAGACATAGATTTCTTATGCATAAATTCTCAACTCTTTATTGGAAAGCAAAATAGGGTCTGATTCAAAAGGCACACACTTCATGCACTCCTGAACTTTGCAAGTGATGGCTCCGAATATGAATTCTGTATCACAGAGAAAACATAAACCAAATCCAATTGAGGAAGGTTGTTCTACTTGGACAAGCAACGTATATTTAAGGATTCTGGTGCTTCCAAGTATGTTGGCAATAGTTCACTATTGCTGTTCACTATTTCTCAAGAGAAAGGTGTTAGTGACTGTTCACACGGGTGAAAGTAATGCACCATAATTTCTTTCAGCTAGATATTTCCTAGTAAAAGAATTAAATAAAACCTTTTCATTTAACCTATTACAGAGTTTTTAGTCACTCTATTATTTTGCATATTTCTGCAAACACAATATATATCACACCGTATTGTTTGTGGCTTTAGTTATAGTCTAAATTTATTACAAGACTTCACAAGGCATTAGTCATGCCTTGTATTTATTCGTAAAAGGACGACCTTCAAAATATCAAGCCTCGCTGCAGTTCTCTGCAATTCAAATTTTGCTGAAAAATAAGGCAAAACTTGTATTTTGTATTAGAATTATTATGTTTATAAATTAACATAACTGGAATTAAACAAAGAACCTTTTCTAACTGTGGTCCAAGACTCATAATACGTATTAAAATGATTCTATCTAAAATTCCGAGCCATGGATTTATAGCACTTGACAAACCTAGTGTTCACAATAGAGTGTTTCTCCTGCCCAGAGACCCCTGCAATGAACTGAACATGTAGCTAATAGTGCTTTATGAATGTGGACTGTGATGACTATGTTTGTGTTTTACAAATCTTTTTCAAAAGATAAAAGGAGTCTTTTGGCCCATGATACAGCTAATCGGACTGAATGTGCCATGATACCTTCTGGAATGAAAGCTAAGAGGAGATTTTTTATTCTCACCTATTACTAAGATGGATAAAGGAAAAGAAATCTTCGCTTCCAAATCATACAAAACATCAAAGGACAGCCTAGGAAGCAATCTTCTAGGCAATCCTTTCATGCCTACCAGCAATTAGAGCATTCAACAAACCCGTCTGCTTCCAGATGAAGGAAATGTTAGAGCAGGTGCACTTCCTCCGAACAATGCTACTGTGCAGCCAAGCAGCCAGCAGCAAAGCCCTCAGTCCGGCAAAAAGCTTTCTCTTTGTCTGCTCTCTGGAGAGCCATGTTACACATTAGTACCGCACCTACACAACTGACTCCCCAGGGATATTCCAAATGTATATGCACTAGACTTTTCCTCCTTCTTTTACTTACAGAGTGGACCAATGATACTGGCCAATTAAATAGAAACCATATTTTATAATCTTTTAAATTTTAATGCTGAAACTCAAAAATATTGCTAATAAGAAACATAGGGCGGTACAGATTCTTTCATGCAGGAATGAGTGAAAGTACCTGAGCACTTAAGATACTCCACGATGCCATAAAGATTCTTCATAAAACCTTATTTACCTTCATAAATCTGGGACTCAATTTGCATTCTTTGCATCACAGCATTACTACTTACGTTTTTCTGTTTTGAAGAACTGAAAATAGGCAACATGAAGCAAATGGTATCTTTAGCGTAATGGCATTTTTAAAAAAGGCTCATTGCTTTTAATGTTATTTTTGTTCCATATTTGTTACTGTTTATGTTTTAGGAACTATTTATGTTAGTACTATAATAATATTGAGGTAAGACTAAACTAGGATAGAAAATTAGATCACCAATGATTTCAAAATTTGGTGAGTTATGAATGTTACTTCAAGTGGAATGATTTGGCTGTTGAGCTGATCAATTGTGTGACTGCTGCCCCAAAAATTATTTTGTACTCTGAATAGCATCAAAGAAGAAAGTTTTGCAAATACTGGCTAGTCTATTCCTAGCACTGGTAGGATGACTGGACATTCTATGACTGAAGAAAGAATCACTAGGTTTAAGTGACAAAAATCTCATTTGAATATGTCATATTGTAGTGGTCAAGGCTCTCCAGAGCTTCCCTTTGTTGGAAGAGTGGCTCAGCTTTTTCTACACACATGGAATGTAGGGCACTCATCAATGGTGCCCAAGCAGGCAGTCCTTCCCTCACACACAAGAAAATGGATGTGGAAAGGATTATGACAACCAGGAAGAAAAGGCAGTTATCGCCTTTACTACAGCTAGGTCAAAAGTAGACTGGGAAGTTCTATGTTATCTTGAGTGTGACTGCCTGAGAGGAATACAGACCTGACATTCTCCATGGCAGTATGTTTCTGCTTTGAGTCAAAGCATGACATAACTCTACTTCACTTTTTCCTGGACTGGCAGTGTTTAGCTGTTATTGTTAGAATGCAGTTTGGAGGTGGCAACTTTCTCTTGTGAAAAAAGACTGCACAACTGGAGACTCCTCAGAGAGTCAAACTCTTCTGAACCTAAGAGAATCCTGCCAACACAGAAATCTACTTTTTTCTGTAATTTAATCTATGGAACAAATACGTAGGTGATTAAGACCAGCAGGTGTATAGATCAGCCAACTAAAAGATAGAAAAACAAGTGGATTCTCTCATAAGAAAAAGTATCTGAGTGCAATAAAGGATAGTAAAAATGCAACTTCAACAATCTAGAAATAATAAAATCACGTACTGTTGAATAGGCTTGACTGGTCAATATAAAAATAATAGAATATAACAAATTAGTTCCACTAGGCTAGACTGTGGTTGTTCTCTGTGAAAAGACATGGTTAGAATGACATACACAGAGGAGGAATATTTCTGAAAGTATAATCACTGATACCTTGAGTGCTCCTGATTTGCTGCTGATGCTTTTGAAAATGAAAAAATAAAAGGAGAAAAAAGGAAAAAGAAAAATAAGAGTTTCCCATCTGAGAATCTTGTTAAGGTTTCTGTGACAAAATTTCAATGGAATTCAGGTTTTTGTGTCAGATTGACTCAACCATTCTATAATTCATTCAGAAAAGATATCCAAGATGTTTGAAACTTAGTTCACAGCACATATGGGTACATAGCCTCAAAGTTCTGAAGGCAGGGGATTTTGTTCTCGTCAAGACTTACCAAGATAATCCTCATTCCTAGGAGTACAACTCATCGAACGTGAACTTGTTCAGTGGGGATGGAATAAAAGATCAGAAAGTAACTTGCCTTGGAAAATAGCTATAAGAACACTCAAAAACTTTCTAGTTATATCAGAACTAATATAAACTTCCTCCACAATTTTTATGAGCAAATACTACATAACTGTGGACTGCAATAACATTCAGGGGGTCTATTCACAGAGTTGATAAGACATTAATAGTGTCTCATGTGAGCAGCCAATTATGATTTGTTTGGATACCATGCTGCTGGCACCCCGGTTTGTCTGAAGCAGCTTTGCACATTCAAATGACCCTTATAGTCGGAAAATCTGGGGATGAGTAAGAGGTGGAAGTAGTAGAGTGTCTTTCCAGGGTATACATTTAAAATATTTCTGTCACCAACTGTGCATATATTAAACATCTAACTTGCATTCTTTTCATGTGGATTTAAGCATTTTTGTGTTGACACAGTTTTTAAATTTGTCAATTGTGCAGTATTTGCAAGCACAACCTTCCATCATAAAATACTAAAAATTAAATAAACCAAGACTGCAGTAAGATAAAATCATGTTGTTTGGATTGACTATCATTGCTTTATCATTATTAAGCAAACTCTATATCAACTTTTCAGTTAGATGTCTCCCCACAGGTCAGAGACACATTAGAGCTTGTAGTTCATTTTATAAAGCACAGAAATTCTACAGCATGCCATACTTCAAGTCAAAACCCAATACACCCTATTTCATTCCTACAAGGTGTCAACTAAAATAAGGCAGATGATGCTTAGAAGACTTTCCAAACAGCAAGTGTTAATGATCTGCATGAGGAACAATAATATCTAACAAGACACTTTACTCTTTGAGACACAACAGCCTTCAAAATCTCCTTTAAAGGCAGTCTGAAATAATAGTAGTTGCTGCTTCATAGCTACATGGAAGAACTTCTGCTTGCACATTATGAGTTAATACATAGTGTATATTTTTTAGAAAAATTAATGGCAAAAGCTAGACAAAGTTCTTCACTAGATGAAATATGCCATTTGTATAAAATTAGGAATACTGTACATTCAGCAAGATTCAAAATCAGTAAAGATTCTATAAAGACTTTTGACTTAGTGCTCTGAAAGATCAAGTCTGCAACAATTACCATGTAATAAAATACAGAGGAATTTATATCCTGGGCTTAATTTAGAACCAGAAACTCTTCTAAAGAGATTTCTATTTTAATAATAGACTTCCTGTCACACAAGATTAAACCCTGCTTATCTCCTTCAAGTATCTTAACATGCTTCTGCTTTGACATCAACTTTCCCTTTTACCAAAATCCTTGAGAGACCATATTCAAACTTTGAGAACTGTCTTTTTAACAAAACCCATACAGACCAGATATGAACAGCCTCAGAATGCAGATACAGCCCTAAACTGTTGTCACAAACTGACAGCACTCAACAGCTTTGAATGATGTTACCAGCACTAATTGCTCTAGCTTGGCCTTCAAGAGGCCCTGGACTGGGAGTGATAAAAAGCAACGAACCTTGGCTTCAGAAAATTCTTGGAAGTTTTCAGTTCTAAATTACAAAAACAAACCATGGTTGAATACTGTTCCCACATATACTCAGCAAAGGATAAGGGTAAAACCTCTATACATTTTTCTACTGAAAAGTCATGCTCTGTAAGAAAATATATTAAATATTTATTCCTATTCCTACTGGTCTATTTACATCAGTCTGCCATAAGATGAAAACATAGAGTACAAATACTTGGATTTTTAAGTGAGTCTTTTACTATTGTTACAACTGCACCAGAGAACAAGAGCAAAGGCTAGAGTATCCCCTAAGTGGAATTTGCTGCTGGTTATTTCAAGAGAATTTAATCTATGCCACTGTTTCCTGTAACATCCTGTGCTATTCATCAATTACGTTTACAACAAAAATGAAAGCAGACAACTAGTAATTGCAACTGTCCAGGGTGGCCTTCGTGTATTTGCACTTAAATGATCAAAGGGCTTAAACAGAGGTCAGGATGTAACATGACAGCAAAACTGGTTTAGCCCTTATGACCAGATTATATTTTGTAGCCCCAAATTACATTTTGTAGCCTTAAGCCTACTCTGTTAACCATCAACTGTTTTCCAATGAAGTGTTGGGATAACTTTGACCAGCAAACCCTGTTATTTGCTATCATCTGACCATACCAATAATGACACACCTGATTAAATCTCTAAAATCTAACCACAGACTATTCACTTCAGATTATGCTATCCTTGTTAACTGGCTCAGACATATGTCTTGTATAGTTTGCATGGCATGCTTTTTCTACTCTGACCTATCCATGATTTTCAACCTTACCACTAGGATCTTTGAGCTGGAACCCATCACACTGTGACCATGCTGTCACTGGCTCTATGCTAGCTATACCAGAAGTGCGCTACCTAATATTTGGTATTAGTACAACCTAGGTCAACAGAGCCTGCATCTTCAGTCAGCACAGTTACCTGATCCCAGCTATCTTGACTTCAAAATACTACACTGAGTTTTATCAGCTCGTACCAGAGCCCAGCTCACTTAATCAAGAGGCTCTGAAAGAACTGTTAAGAGGCAGTCTTGGCTCTGGAAGAACTGCAAGCCTGTGTGTGTTTGACTTCTGTGCTCCATGCCCTCTTTTCCCCTTTTCAATAGTTTCCACACAATAGGAACATGGGTCTAATGCCATTGCATTGTGGACAACCTGTACCTTTTCTATGCAGGTAGCTGTTGCTGGGAGTAGTGGAGCCTGTGTCCATATGTTAACAGACTGGCTCAGACTCCTGGCAAAACTTGGGCATAAGCACTGGAAGGAGATCACACAGAATGGTTTGGCCTATTAGGCTGTCTTGGTCTGTAAAACAAAAACAGTGAACTATACTGTCCTCCCCAGCAACAAACTGAAATGAATCCTGCTGCTAATCCGATGCTTTAATTGAGAATATGGATTCTGGTTTGTTCAAGAGCAATCAATTTCTTCACAGGTGAAGAAGAAGTTAAGAACACTGATACAACCAGAGTGAGAGAGAGAGCCACAGAAAAGGGTGATTTAGACAGCTAGGATTTCGTAGGAAACAGAGGAGTAAAAACTTTTGCAGTTAGGGGAGGATTTGATTTACATCCCTGGAAGAAGCTAGGCCTGGCATAACTGACAGAGATTTATAGACCTTAAGCAAGAGAATCACAAACCTATGTTTCTATAGTTATAAGTAAAATAAGTAAATGGGTGTTACGGTGAAGGGTTTTAAGTATAATAATGTGATTTTATAGTTTAAGTTAAGAATTTTGATGTTGTAGAAGAAGTTTCTGTGAGTGGACGTGACTTAGCGAGCCATTGGTTAAGATACAGCTGCACTGCGGTGAGAAGTACCACAGGTGATAGGTCGTAAAGCCAAAACAAAGTTTCGTTTGAAGTGCCTATTGGATTAGAAAGTTATAAATTGCTATGTAACCCTTTGTCTTGTGACTATTCGCCATTACTCTGATGTACTGCAAATCTCACGCCTCGAGACTGATGCTTTATTTGTTATTTTAAGCAATAAATCCTGTGTAATTGCATAGTCCCATCTCTCTTAATTGAATAATCTGATGGGAGACCCGAAGATTGGGGATCCAATAGGATTTAAGTGCGTGCCTTGTGAAGATGTGTAACAGAAGCGCAGGAGAAACTTTGTATGCAAGCACCGGTTTAGTACCTGTACTGGTATTGGCTTGGATAGATTTAAATTTCTTCATATTAGCCTACATGGGTTCTGTTTTGGTTTTGTGCTGAATACAGTGTTGATAACACAGGGATGTTTTGGTTATTGCTCAGCAGCACTTACACAGAGTCAAGGACTTTTCTACTCCTCACCCCCTCCATTAACAAACAGGCTGGAGGTGCACAGAAATTGGGACACAGCTGACCACAGTGATATTCCACACCATATGGCATCACACTCAGCAATAAAACTGAGGAGGAGGAGAGATTGGCAGGGTGGATGCTGCTCCTGGACTGTCTGGGCATTGTTTAGTTGGTGTTGAGCAGTTGTTTCCATTTGCATCACTTGTTCTTCTTGCATTTATTTTTCTCTCTCCCTGGTTTGTTTGTCTGGGTTTTTTTCTCCCTTTTCCTCAGAATTTTAAAAATTCTTCTTATTATATCTTTTTAATTATTAAACTATTTTTATGTCAACCCACAAGTTTTTTTTCTCACTTTTAGGTTTATGATTCTCCCTCCTCACTGCAGAGAGAGCTGATTGAGTGGCTGTGTTGTGCTCAGTTGCCAGCCATGGCTAAACCATGACAGTATCTTTTCCTTTTTCTCTACCATGCCTGCTCTGCTGGGCATAGGTGATTTTTAGGCATTAATGTACTTACAGGGTCACAGAAGGTTTACCAACTTGCTTCAACACAAGGAGCCTTCACCATCCTGCCCCAGGTTGTCCTTCATGTGTCACTTCTTATGTACCCTGGGCAGTACCACTACACACCTACCTCTCACTACACACCTATATTCCTCTTTCAGCCTGCTTATGCCCAGACCACTGACTATAGAAAGCAAGTTCAGGCAAAGAAATTCAGTTTGACACGATAATGGGGGTGGGGAGAAAAGGGGAGTTTGCAATTAAAGACTCATGCTCCTTTGACCTTGTCCCCCCCCCCCCCCCCCCCCCCCCAAGTAGTCCCAAGTGAACAGACAAACATTAAGGATGATAAAATTTAACAGTAGCTTGAAACAATGAAGTAATATCGCCAGCATTTTCTAAGACAATCGATCCTGCAACAAATTCAACACAGGTCACTGCTTCCATCTAGGATTCAGGATTGTGATAGATCCTACAGAACAGTGGTATCGTGGCATGTTTAATAGGGCTTCCCTCTGTTTATGTGAAGAAACACTTCTGGTTCAGAGAGACAGCTAGCATGTCAAACAGATGTAGGGATGCTCCATGAGTTTCATTACAGGAATGCACACTTTTCCAGATGGAACCAGTATTCAGTTCCTAGCAGTAAATAGCTGAGATGTGCTCAAAAATTTCACTCTCCTCTGTTCAAACTAGCTTGTCCTTTGCCTTTGTTCATCAACATCTTTTGAAAGAGAGAACTGACTAGCCTTAATGAAAACTCTGCTTTTAGGGAGAGGGACTTCAGAAGTAGGCTAGAAAAAGTGAAACCTGGACCTAGTGAATCTGGATCCACATCAAGGAAATGCAGCTCTTTTGGGAAGGCTGGAGGAATGTCTCTAACAGGACTGTCAAAAAATTACGCAAGAACTGGAGAGAAGCTGCAGCAAGTAAACACCGGAAATGAGAGGCATATATAGTTAAATTTTCAAGACAAGCAATTTCAGGGCACATAGAGTTCAAACATTTTGCACAATTTGGCCTGTCAGAATACTGCACTGAACTGGGACAGTGGTTACAATTTAGCCTGGAATCCTGGATGTCACAGGCAGCGCCCACACTGGCCAGGTCCATGGAACCAAATTAGAAAGTTACTGCAGGAGTTGTCATTTTCTGCCTTCTGGATGTGTTACTGTAGCACTGCATGCTGTGCAGGACTGCACGCACACCCTTCATGAACACAGGTTTTCTTTCAGGGCACACAGGAGAGCCCCCCAGTCAGCTCTTGCACTCAGCCCAGACTGGCTATCTCTGCATCTGGCTGATCCCATAATGCACAGACTTGGTCTGAGTGACTGCCTGACCCACAGGCCAGGCAAGCAAAATCTTGTAAGCAGCGCTGTTCTTCCTATGTTTTCTGTCAAAACCTGTAAACTTGCCTTGATAATCTGTTCCTTTGGGTATTCTATCTGCCTTTTCCTTATCTTGCTTATGACTCTTCCTCAGAAAGCTGCCTCTAAATTTATCTTCAAGTGTTGCTGTTTGAACCACATGCTCTTTTAGCAACATTCAAGGTAATTTCTGAAGAAAATGCATAGTAAGTAACAGTTTGAGCTTTTTTCTTCTAGTAAGATAAATAATGGAATAAATCCACAATTCATGTCCTTCTGGGTTGAATGATGGGATCAAAATATACAATATCTGTCTGTACTTATTCAGCAAAAGTATGTATTGGAAAGCCTGTCCAGCCATCATGGATAATTTTACTGTTTTTTCAATCTTTATATAATACATATAGTAGCATTAGTTCTGCTGTCATCCAGGGAAGTAAGTTGTACTTCCTGGCTGCATCATTGGCTAAAAACTTTACATCACAATATGGGCATGTTAGCTAGGAAATATGACCCTTTAGAAGTGTGTATAAATCCATTAACAACACTTTACTGGATTTTTTTCAAGACTCACTGGAATAGGGATTAGAGGTTTTTGAGTAAGCAATCTGAAATATGACAAATAAATAAAGAATGGCCCTCAGGAAAGACTAGACAAGTTGAAACTGAATGGATGCAGGTGAACAAGAAGTTTCTTTTCCTTATCTTTTCAAAAGGTGGGTAGTAGTAGGGAGAAAATCTTCCCTGTTTTTCCATTCTCCTAAGAGACAGAAGACAGCTTCAGACTTTATATAAATATCCTATTTCTTCTCCCATTCATCTTCAAAATTCAAAGGGAAGCACATAACATTTTCCTCAACCAAAACTAAGGAACAACTAGCTGATGCAGTATCTTCTAATAATATGGAGACATCTATGGAAACATTTAAACTTTATTTATGAAACAAAAACCCCAATGTTTATCAAGTTAGGGCCTCTTTAAGAGGAAAGTAAAACTGATTTGCTTAAAGCTCAGATCTGAAACCCATCACATGTCCTCAAGCACATGTCTTTGCTGACAGATTTGCCTTCATAAACCCATCTTACATAAATAACATCTTGGTTCACTTAGGAAAAAGCTTAAGCTAAAAGGAGATAATTTTTTTAAAGCATGGATAGACAAGTTTGGGTTACATTTATGAAATGTATTTTCTTAAAAAAATGAATAGCATCATTTTAGACATCTACATTTAGACATCTACATTTTTGTCACAGCAATTTAAATAACCACTGTCCCTCAGCTGGAGGTCTCAGTTGCACCTCAAACAGGTTCCCCCATCATGTGACTTGCAAAAACTGCCTACATGCAGCTACATTGCAGATAAAATGTAAATGAACATGTATACAACTACACACAAAATTAGTTACCCTATCAAATCTACAAGCATTGATCAGATGCCACAGGAAAAATCTACCAGTTCAGGAGTGGTAACTTGTCTAAATAACTTGTATGAGAACACAAATACTCACTGGAATATATACTGTCTTAAGATGGCGGAAAATCCATATGTAAAGACTTCAAAAGAAATTTAACTATAGAAATGAGTTATTGAATATGAAATGCACATTAAAATGTAACTTAAAGTGTTTGGAAAAGCTAAGCTAAACAATATTATAAAATTAGATCCCAAATAGCAGAAGAAAACATCATCCTAAAAAGACTACATATAAATGTTGCATTTTAGGCAAAAGTCTGAAAAATAAAAAATATTTAGGTGGAAAAGGAAGAACACCACAGGAAAAGTCTCAAGGAATATAGACTACTACTTTGTGTAAAAATTGGGAATTTCAAAAGGCTTTACAAAATGTAAATAACTTCAGTTTCTCCATTATGAGAAGCATTTCTGCTTTAAAGAGAAAATTATTTTAAAGTTTGATTGTCCACATTGGTTTAAACGTATCTGTTCAGTACACAGTTTTCCTGAAACTAACTCAGAAGACAAAAACATCTGGCTGCATGGGAGCTATGGCAACTACTGAACACATTTAAAACAAAACAAAACCCCAAACCATTCTTCAAAGCAGTGAAAAACCTCAGATTTCATTTATCTGTCCACTAGATAGATCTGGTCCCGCCAAAACTGGCGCTTGTTTTTAGCAACTGACAAAATTAACTTCTTTCAGTAGGATCATACAAGTGCATCTGAAGAAGACTTTTTCCTATGACAGAATGATTGATGTAGTTTAATTTTGTGTATAGTACTTTGTACTTTTGTGACTTTACACTTACCTCAAATTGGCAGTGGTACATTGCTTTCATACTGAGACTGTTCTAACTGCTGGAAGAGAACATATGTGATAGCTCTACAACCCTATGGCATACTAACTGTATTTAAAATGTGTCTCTTTTCAAATATATATTTTTAATTTCATCTCCTAAAATGACCTTTCAGCTTACTAATTATATATGACAAAATACACAGGGACATCATAATAATTAGATTTAACTTATTATCCGTAACAAATAGTTTGCATTGTCAATATTTAATCTGTAGCTAATATGACAAGTACATGCTTACCTAGTTATTCTTTTTTTCTCAAACTGACCAAATCCACTAGTGTTAATACATATTATTTCAATTGCAGTTCATGGGAATATTAACATAATGTCAAATGACAATGCTTAAATCAAACTGCAGGAAAAGCAGCAACTAGAGCAAATGCAAAGACCCCAGTCTCAAGAGAGGAGGGAAAAAAAATACCATTTTCATGACTGAGAAGGAGAATAAGGTTTGATGACTTTCCTGGTTTACAGTCCTGAGGCTGTCATCAGGAAACCTTTGGATACCCACAACCTCAACCTGATGGGAAATCTATGCCTTTTATTTTAACAAAAAATTTTACTTTTTCAGTTTAGGTTTCTGCCTCCAAATAGTATCAATCAGAGCATTCACTCAGTCCAAACCTTAAATCTTAAATAGGTATCGGATAGGTACAGAAAATGTGTATTATGATTGGCATTTTAGAAATATAAAGACAGAACAGGCTTTGAAATTGCTGTATTTATTGAACTAACTTCCCACTATTAACCTAAGCTAATCAGTTGTACAATCAGATGTCTGCATAAAGCCTCTCAGACTAGAATATAATGGAATGAAAACATTTTGAATATTTTTTGTTATTATTCTGTTCTTTCCCATCCATTAGGAGTTAGAATGAGATATCTTAGGTAGTTCAAGCAGCCAGCTATGCTGCAAGATGATCTGCTTGGCTGGCCACAGGGATAGATAGCATCAGGACACCTACTCCAGCCACAGAAACGCCAGTACTCTCTTACAGTACAGCACTAGAGAGACAAGATGTAACAACCTGTTGAGCCTTTTTTCACTTATTTTATCCTTTGATGTTCTAGCAAGCATGCTGTGACATTTTGTGCCTTATGGGTACGACTCTCAACAACAGGCTTGGTTCTACTTGACTGGCATAACTGTTCCTCGCAGCAATTACCATTTCTATTTTCATCCTCTTCAGATGGCTGCATTGATGGACATCACAGGATGACACAGCTTATTTTTTCCTCAAAGACTTCACTACTACCATGCTATTTTGACATGATTCCCACATATCTTTCATGATAGGAGGCTTCTAAGTTTACCCATGTGATGTTACACACTTCCACCTGGATGATTGGCATTTTGGGTCAGAAAAATATGTCTTAATACTGCTAAAAAGCATTTTGAGCTTCGTAACATCACAGAAGAAACTTCCTCAGGCTCAACCACCATTGACTTCTCATATAAACTGTAACTCAAATAAACACAAGACACACAACACACAACTACTATCTTGAGACGTTCACAGAGACACTTCTGTGCTCAAGAGTCAAACTGCTTCAGTACTTCAGTACTAACTACTTCAGTACTTCAGTACTGGCAAGGAGCTGTGAAAGGCTTACATCCTGCATAGCAGAGGCTGCAAGTCCCTAAGCAAGGGACTGTCTCTCTCTCATCCAAATGATACAGAAGTAACGTCTGCAACTACTCAGACAAGATGATACATGTATTTTTTATATTTTAAAATGATTTCTTATTTTACATTGATTTAATTAAGAGCATTTTGTTTCTAAACATTGACTAAATACAGAAAAAATACTTTTAGGTTCTCACTCATACTGATTTCACTAACTTATTCTCCCTGCCAATCTCTCTATTCAGAATCACAATACATTGCATATGAACTAAGCTTTACAGTAAGCAGATATAAAGCACTGCCATAAAAAACCTTTTCTACCTTCAGTCACTAAACAAATACTTCTATATTGTATCCTGTAAAAACTTCTGCAGGAGACTCCTAGGAAAAAACAGAAGCTAGTAAGGAATGAGTAAATGACTCCAGAACCAGTCTGAATGTGTACCTGATTTCTTCACAGACTAAGTCCGTGGGTTTTATTTGTTGTTGCTTTTTTTTTAAGGGGCATATTAGTTTAAACAATGTATTCTATAGAATTTTGTAAGTACTGCCTTTCCCTTGCAAGAAGACTCCTTCTGTATGACTACTCCATGGTCCTCTTCTTGATCACTGTCTTAAGAGATAGTTAATTTCTCCCATCTTGGAAGAAAATGCTGCAACTTTGAAGCCAGCTACTCCAAAACCTCAATTTTACCCCTAAAATCAAAGTCACATGTAACGTCACACCAATGCCTTCTCAGTATTGCACTGTAGCTCAGACTACTGCACAGCTGGGTGCAGCAGGGATGTCAACTTACTGCAGTCTACCACTTAATTTCATGAACATTGGTGATGTAGCAGGTCAGAGAGCTGGCTAGGGAGCTACAAACTGTTCTTAAACAGTGTGCTATGGGCACCATGATCAAATGTCTTTTGGAGATTAAGCTGAAATCAAATTATCTCTGAGGAACTGAAAGGTAGAAGAATATCCTCCTAAGGTTTAGGTAAGTTAGAAATGTTTGGGGTCTATCTAGAGAGCCCAGAATTCATAGTCATGATTATGGTAGCAATAACTATCGTTTTGTTAAAGATCTGTGTATAAAAAAACCCATTTTTTTCCTTTTTTTTTTTTTTTTCAAGAAAAAGGTTAAAGTTGGATGTTGGTCTCATAAGTGCCACTTTTTGGATATGCAGCATTTAACAAGACTTTAACAATACAACACACAAAGACATTTGAAATCTAATTAGTCTCTTGACATTTGACTAAAAGTCAAAGCAGTGGACCACAAGATGAATAAGGATACTTCAGCCATGAAAGTTGATCTTTCTTTCATGAGGTGTAAATGAGTTATGATCATCTGACTAAAAACTTTATTGCAGATCTGTTCTTTTTAATAACTGTCCCTGCTTTAAGCACCTAGCATGCTTTCTTAGTATGATATCGAATATTATGGCTGACATTCTACACTTCCACCAAAGGTCCTTCTTTAGGAACTTTGGGTTTTACCCAAACTGCTTAAAATACCATGTACTACTAACAGCTGTCACATTTTCACACAACTCAAAGATTGCTTTTATTGTACTAAACTAAATTTCCCTTTTACTTCAGTTTCTGAGACTTGACATCATTAAGACATTAAGTTTAGGATTTGCTCTACCATATAATGGAAACTTGTTTTTAACATTCAGACAAACATCTGCTTATACTGCTAGTGGTGGTTACTTCAGTACAGTAGCCAAATACAAGATCACAGCAGTACAGTCTGGGAAAGGTAGTTCAATTCAACATGACTGTATTGAACTTTTTATGTAAATCATCTCCTTACAAGACCATCATGAAAAAAACCTGGTAACTGATTTATGGAGTATAATGAGATTCAGAAAAGCTAAAAATGTAAAATCATTCATAAGTAATACTGGCCTGAAAACAGTTTAGTAGATCAGCTTTGAATAACAGTGGAAACTTGGAATTAATTTTAAACATGCTGAAAATAGCTTTTTATATAAACATAATAAATGTAATGCATTATCAGGAATAAATAACTGCAGACAGACTATAAGAAATATCTACTTCAGCCTGTAAGATCTATTTTCCAACAACCTGTTTTGTTCATTTCTTCAGAATGAAGACCTTGTGAAGCAATTAAAGTCTTAGAACGACATTTCTCTGCAATGTAGTATGATACACCCAAACTCTTCCTATAAAAAAAATGATGCAACAGTTAGATGAAGAAATTTCTTGCCTTTGAATATCACCCATGGACAAACAGTACTCAGAGGTGGAAAGCACTGCTAACTAGACAATGATTGAACTTTTTCTATTTTTAATTTGTACAAAGTACTTGAAAAACAACCAAAAATCCCAAAAAATCACAAGTAAAGAAAAAAAGCAACAAAAAGATTGAATTGAAAGCAAAATAAAAAATTTGTGTATCTATGAATTGTACTTGAGTACCAGAATTTCACTACATTAAGTGCTGTGGTGCACTTGGCTATTTATTACTCATCACATCCACATAATGAAGCAGCCTTGCACACTAACACCACTTACTTATCAAGCAGCCAACTTCGTGGTTTGTCTTATGTCTAAATTTGTCCGTGTGTCAGTGCTTGTCACTAGACACATATCTAAGAGGCAGTACGCCTTTTCAGTAGACTGCTCTAGCACCTGGGTATAGAAACATGATCAACCACTGTACTCCTACAACATTTGCTTAGGAACTCATAATTTCAGCATCTAGAACAGGGTTCTCATTTTATAGTCAACAGATGTAAGCCCTTTTAATATGACAGGCACAGAGTAATGTATAGCTGGTTGTTTCATGACCAGTAGAAGTAACAATACCGCTCTTTGTACCTATCTGCATCCTATTATCTCTGCCTACTTCCACGGCAGTAAGTCACCATCCTCATCACTGATGACTCCCCGCCCCTGTTTCTGAAACCTTGGTGCTGCTTTGTCCTATGTCACCCAACTATAAGCACACCCTCCAGTGTGAGTTGCTCCCATGCACTGACCAAGCCTGTGGGACCGTTTCATAGGTACCCTCCTCAGGCACTGACTAACACACCGTTAAATTCAGTGGTTACAAACCTAAAACAGAGACTGCAGGCATCCTGGAAAGAAAATGGGAGGTGAATACTGAAAAGGCCACGGAGATGTATTAATTAGTAACAGCTCTTTACATATGTAATGTATAAGTACATATATATATTTTGTACATGTCATGCATAGCACTGTTCTATTTGCTGTACACTAGTGAAGAATATTTAATTGATAAGGCTATTGTCTTTCCCTAAACGACACCATTAACTTGGGTCTCTCTCATCAGATACTGTTTATTATAGATTGAATACATATTCTGTATATTTGGATCTCTGTGCTCGTTCAAGTGAACTTAAAACTGTCCAATATCAAAAGATGGGGAAAGGGAGGAAACAAAGACTGGCAGCCAGAAGTCAAGACAGAAGAAGAGAGGGTAAGTGTCACTCTCTTAGAAGACCATGCTAAAATGACCACAATTGTCTTAGCTTTTTAATATCTTTCCTTAACTATTCACCAGGGACCCTATATTAATCCTAGTCTCCTTACTGAATTCCAGTCTCAGTAATTAAACTGAATTGCATTATTCCCCTCTGATTATTAAGTGGAAATTGTCATGAATGTTAACAGAACAAATGTTTAATAGCTGATAACACAAGTACAGGCCATTTTAAATTCCCTCTGTGACTTCAGTTGCATATGTTATTCTCCATTTCACCTTTAAACATTTTAAGTGGTTATCGGTACATGTCTGATATATTGTAACACAAAAGGACACAGTTCAGGATTGAGAGAAATTAATGCCAGGCAATCCACCTTCTATGAAAGTTGCTGAAATGCACAAGCATATCATAGTTATTAACAGGAAATCACAGAAGTAGTAATGCAGAAAGTGCCATCATGCAAGACTTTCTTGAAAAAGGGGAAAGTTCAACATGTAAGCTACAGCCCCTTAAAAAAAAAATCTATCACCTCATACAACTCCTTTCAGCAGAGAGTTCTGAAGGCTAACAGGCACAAAAGGAAACAGTGATGTGGGTCTCTAAATGATCTGTCTGCAAAAATACAGCTTCTTGGCACCTGAAGAAAGGCATGCACAAAATCGGAAAGAAATCTTCATTGCTAATGTCTTGACTCTTAGATACAAAAATCTTGACAGGACTGACCACCTGAGTTGTTTCTTATGTTCAGCAAGTATCTATGGTTTTTAATTTCTAAAGCTCCATATATATATGAATTAATTATCACAGTGTAATGGAGAAATAAGGAAAATTGATGACCCATAATACTCTGTCTTCAGCCTTTTTATTTTTTTTTTAACTAGGCAAATAGCTCATGGATGTTGAATACCTTCATTAACGGC
Source organism: Corvus kubaryi (assembly GCF_017639235.1). Taxonomy (NCBI): domain Eukaryota; kingdom Metazoa; phylum Chordata; class Aves; order Passeriformes; family Corvidae; genus Corvus; species Corvus kubaryi. The sequence goes on from NW_024581137.1 coordinate 14,092,637, forward strand.
ACAGACACAATGTTAATAGGATGTAATAACATGCATGTTCAGCAAGTTTACAGATGACATTGAAATGAAGAAAGCAGCTGATGTGATGATGGATTGAAGGATTCAGAAAGAGCTGAAGAAGCTGAAGAGCTCAAAAGAAAGGGCTGCCAGAAGCCTTTTAAAGTTTAACAAAGGCAAATACAAAGTTCTGCACTTGGGAAGGAATACATTCATAAAATAGTACAGAGGCTGAAAATACACATATCATGCAATCCACTCTCCCGAACACCTCAGTTGCCTGTCTCTGGACTTGCTCCAGTCTGTCAATGCCTTTGTTATAGTCTGGAGCTCAAAACTGGACACTACAATGAATGGAGGAGAATAATCACTCTCCTCCACCTTCCAGCTTTTCTTTCTTATCGCAGCCCTCTTTTGCCATGATGGCTACAAAGGCACACTGCTGACTCATGTCCAACTTTTCTGTTTGGACTCCAGGATATTCTTCTGCAAGAGGGAGCTCAGTTTTCATTTTACTAGATTGCATTCTTCTCCATCACACAAAAGTCATTAAAAAAAGAGAAGTTAAATGTCAAAGATTGTTGTAATGCTAGGTTTAGTTTAGCAGGCTGCAGCTTTCCTGAGAGCTCAACGGAGCTGCTTAGGGCAGTGCAACCATGTCACTATCCCGTAGCTCATTTCGGATGGCTCCGTGGTTTTGCTCCAGCAGCTATCAGCCTTACAACACAGTGATGGCAAAGGAGGTGAGAAGGGTCTCCCCATGAGGGTTTGAGAAGATTTTTAATCAAATCTTGTCCCCGCGACCCTCAGAGGCAGAGAGACCTTGTGATCCCGGCGCAGGGAGGTTTTGTCAGGGGCTCAGGAGGGGTACATGGGCAGAGTTGGGGTACAGGAACCAGTAGGGAGAGCCTGAGGGAGTGGCAAAGGCTAAGGGGAAGGAACAGGGCGGGGAACAATCTGGGATAGAAAAAGCAATAGGTAAACAGATCGCCACAAAAGATATGGCGGTGGAAGTTTAAGGTATTTTCTGGATGTGAACACTTGTCTATTTACAGATGGTAATGCAAAGGATATAAAGCCCTCCAGTTTGCACAGAATAACTTATCTCCCCTTTTAATTAAAAGAAAATCTAGTAGTCTGCAATTACAAGATCAATACTCTCATAACATTCTTGCAAACCAAATTTTAGAAGTTCTTTACTTGACAATTAGACCCTAAATCAAAGTGCTGGCCCAAATCCAGGTTTCCAGTACTCTGAAGATCAGCCAATGGGGAAAAGGGATGAGAGAAGATGGGGAGACTTGAGATAAATTATTTTTGGCTGCTGTGCTTCTTTCTCTAGTGTGGTTGCTGAAGTTCAGTGAGCCCAAGTTAGTGTTATCTAATCACTATTAGTCTGAAAATATTACTGGAGTCATTATGACATAACACAAAAAAAATACTTTAATAGTATTTCTATCCTGCTTCCTTAATTTGGAAACTAACATGACTGAAGAGATGAGTTTTATTTTTGGAGCAGATGAGAAGTGAAAGAGCACAGACATAATACCCGCAGCATAAAAAGCACACAGGAGTTTGCTCTGTAGGACAATAAAGAGGAGATATTTAGGGAATGGAGGCACTTCTGCCATGCTGTTAAACAGTTTTGCACCTAATTTGCCACACAGAAAGGCAGAGTATATTACTTTAAAGAAGGCATGCCAATTATGTCGCTTGTGGGACTTGAACAAACTTCTTTGCATTGTGCAGTTTTAACAAGTTACCCTGCTGCAACTGAGGTCAATGCCAACTTAGGATTTTGCCTGACAGACCGCAGATGTGCCTAAAGATAGTAAAAGCAGCACATACATCTAAATCTCAAGAAACCCCAAGAAGTGCTAAGTGTGATAGGCAGTTTGGTGAGAAACAACCAAAGAATCAGAATCCTATGAACCAGCCCTTTCCAAATTAGTCATACTATTCTATTCTCTCTCTTTTTTTTTTTTTTTTGGCTCTGTTCTCCACTAATACACCACTAACTTCAGAGTGGGTCTGTTTGTGACAGAGGAGAGGAACATGTTACTAGCAACAACGTCAAGTACCAGTATGTCTCCTGAAGAATTGCATTGCCCATTCAATCCCTTAAGAGTAAAAAAGTTAAGGAATTCAGCTCTCTTGCTTTCTGGGTCAGTGTTTTAACTACTACGGTAATTACGAAAATGAGGACATGACTACTACTACCCATCATGATTGGATTCATAGGCTGGTATGCGTACCAGCAAACAGTATAAACGGTAGCATGGATCTGTACTGCTAGATGTCACTCACCCATTCATGATAAACAAAAGAAATGCTATCAAAATGTACATCTCTAAACAAGTTTATAATTTATACAGATTTCCGATAGCAGAAACTTTTTCTTCGGAACCAGTTTCTAAATAAAAGAAGCTTAGATAATAAAATACAGTGAAATGAATCATGGAATCATAGAACAGTTTGAGTTGGAAGGGATCTTTAAAGGTCATTTAGTCCAAACCCCTTGCTATAAGCAGGGACATTTTCACGTAGATCAGGTTGCTCAGAGCCCTGTCCAACCTGACCTTGAATGCTCTCAAGGATGGGGCATCCACCACTCTCCAGGCAACCTGTGACAGTGTTTTATGACCCAACTTAGGTGATAAACATTTCATGAAAACGTCCAATGTTTTGTAGACTAAGACTTTATAGTCAGTTTGGGCCTCACCCCATTAGTCTACATGATTGGGCTGGAACAGAAGCTCTTTCTTAAAAGTGTGCAGAAATACAGTACAACTTATCCTTTCAGAAGTTTAACCAGTGGGAAAAGGAAGACCTTGCAGAGGTCTCTCCCTACACTCTGCACTGTTATAGTCAGAACTCCAGCCCATGCCTTCCTTCCAAAGGCCATTCTTCACAGACATAATGTCATTTTCAGTTAGTAATTCTTTTGTAAGTGCATTTTCTTGAAAGAACAACGTTCTGAAAGCAAAATTTATAATCAAATCAGGAAGGAAGGAAGAGGAAGTGATGAGGAGGACATCAGTTACAATGCGATTATCTACCAACCACAACAAAATCTAAATAGATAGAAGTTTAGTTTCACACAGTGCTGGCTACTACAGACTGGGAAACATCTACAGTGAGGAGAAAAAAGTTGACATACCTTCTTCAAAGAGAATCATCATGTTCGTACTTTTGTTAGCAACGATATTATTTAGTAAGGCGATTACAGTTTGCATTGTATTCCCAAGTATACTGTCCTGGTGTCTCTGCAAAAACAAAACAGTACAAAACCCAATAGGTCTAGTATTCCTTTTGCAAGGTTAGAAGACTATTACCTTAAAAAGTGTGGTAATACAAAAGCAGTACTTTCTCAATCCCTTAAAATTTGACATTTAAAATACTATAAAACCAGCCAAGTATCTTAGTAGATAACATCAGTTTCAGGGATCCTAATCTACAACCTTGGACCAAAACTTCTCCCACGTTCTTTTAAATTAAAAGAATTCTTAACTAGGTCTAATGTGTCAGGACTTTTAAAAATGGCATAGAACTTTATCAACCTAATTTCCATATATTCAGAACCAGAAATATTTCCCTTTGTATGATATTTCTTCTATTAATGGCATTACTGTTACTCTTTTCAGTCCCAGGGTGATAACCCCACCGTAAGTCTATTTGTTGTTTTCCTTTGTATACATTCATAATTTCACAGATAAATTAAAAACCTATGACTGTATTGAATTGCATCACTTTTTTAATGCTTTTCTTATGTTTGATGATTGCTTCAGTGATTTTTCACAATTGTTGAGACTACACTGAGAGGAGGAAGGCACCAGGGTTTATAAAGAATTTATTTTCTTCTGTTATATTCACTACACTCCCATACTAAGGTTGAAAAGGGTGGATAAGGCAATACAACCAAAGCATTTATATACACACTAGGGACAGTAATAATTCAGATAACTTCCAAGAAGCCAAAATAGGACAAGCCTTGACAAATCTGAGTTTAGATGTAGAATTAGCCTGAGTACTTTCCAAATCTCCCTAGAAGGTTCAGGAAATATTATGTCCAATTTTCAGACTCAAAGCCAAATAGAAACATATGTCCAAAGTGAAAATAACAACTAAGAAAAAAATTGTCATGTTTCATGCATCATAGGTTTTTCACATGCACTTAGGTAATTTCCATGCTTCCCTTTCCCAACAAATCTCTCAGTATATTGGTATTGCTCAACTACTTCACTGCCACAGAATACACCATCTATTAGGGTCCATCTCCTGTCTGACAGTAGGCAGTTGAAAAAAATTTGAAGTTGAACATGATGAAACTTGTCTGAAGCTAAGCATTTCAGATGGCAAAAATCACTTCAGCTCTTGAATACAGTCGAAGGAACACTTTTGGTTTCTGCACTAAAAAAATAAAATGCTATTATTTCCCATAAATACCATGAAATATGTATGTTAAGGAATAATACATTAACAGACAAATACATAAACATACACAGCCTTCTATTCAACTTCATGTTACACGAATTTTCTATTCACACTAGAGCACTCTAAAATAGATTATAAGGAGACGAGACAAGGAAGAGTACCTCACAGCCTTTTGAAGGACTGTAGCTTCCTACCCAACCCTTAAAAATATATATCCAAGAGCTCTTAAATTCTATTTACTTTATATAGAATTTTGAGATGTTATTCATGATTTTTACAAAAAACACAAGAAATATCTGTTCCTCTAAAGGTCTGAAATACAGCCTGATAAACTCAAAAGCAAAGTTGGAAAGTATAAACACCAGATTCCTCAAAAGATAAGGTAACCAATACAGAAAACAGACACCATAAATCCATGGTACTAAAAATATATTTGAAGTTATTTTCCTACAGATAGCTGAAAGATAAGAAAAACATTATTTTCAAAAGGCCAGCAATGTGTTTATCTGGTAGTCTATCATCACAATATCTTATTAATTCTCCTAAAAAACATCTAGAAAACAATACACTAAATAGCAAGAATGACTATTTGTGCTACTGAAGATAATGACACATACACTGAGAACATAAAATTAACAAAAGCAAAAAAAATTCCCAAGCGTCAAAACGAGAGCTGACTCAAATATTTTCTTTGCAAGTACAGTATCTTTTACTGCTTCATATATTTGAAATACACACCTCCCAGTAAAATTCCCCTTTCAGATATGCAATTAGAAGAGAAGCTGTTAGTTGTTCATGATAGCAATCTTTCGCTTTCACCAGGTTAGTAACATCTCAGTGAAGGCATCTTTGCTTTTAATGGACAACAATTGCACTGTGCAACCCTCTGCTGAAAGACCAGCACTGATGTTTTTACTTATATCAAAGCATAAATAACAAAACTTATCTAACCCTAAGTACATATAAACTAGAATTCAAGATGCAATGTAGATGTCTTGAGGAAGAAATATGGTATCTTAATGAATTAAATGGTATACTCAGCTGTACTACTAGTGATTTAATGTATGTTCCACATGGGTTTTGACAAGATACTAAGTTCCAAGAAGCTGCAGGTATGCTTTAGTTATCTAAGCCATCACTGATTGCTGCTAGACTCAATTTTAGAGGTTTATATAACAATATTTAACTTCATAATCTATCAAGGAGTAAAGCTGATCTAATTTGTGTGCACAGCACCACTGACTGTGGACATTTAATGAACAGTGCACTTGACAGCTTTAATAAAACATAGCATTTGTCAGCAGAGATAATTAGAATTGAAGCACTAAAATTCTAGTGTTTGGCAACAGAGATGAAACAACTTCATTAAAATGTACAGCTTCAGTGAATGAAAGGCAGGAAAGCACTGGACCCTGAAGAATCAGCCTTCTCAAAACTAATTGCTTCAGTGCTTAAAAAGGACAGCTATGAAATACCAAGGGCATAACAAGGAAATACTAGTATTAAAAAAAAAGAAACCACAGAAGATAAATCAGGGTTTTCAAATAGAACTGAACTGTATTTAGGCTATTAAACTTTTCATTCTAATTTTGAAGGGTTGTGCTTTCACAAAAGAAATCAGTTGAAGTATTTATTTAAACCAGTTAGGTAAAAGGGTGTGAAATAGCAAAGAGGGAGTAGGAATCTTGGCAAGATACTATGGCTAAAGCTGCTTTTTCTCTTCCTTTAAGTGGATTAGAATTTAGAACGGCACTAGGCAAACGACAGTATTTTAATTACATTTTAGATAACAAAAGAGATTGCACTTGTGATAAGAGGTTTCCAATTTGGGAGACTTCACGTACATGTCTCCTACTTATGTATCTAAGAATCCAGAAGAGAAAGCCCTAAATGCTATGTTTACAGATATGCTGTAATTAAATCTTACACTACATACCACAGTACAGCTCATTCAATGTAATCAGCGAGATTAAACTTTAAACTCTCCTTCTCAAGCTTACATATGCTCTATGAACACAAGTTAGGTAAGTAAGGGGACATAAGAAGATAGAGGCTTGATTTTTCATACACTAAATCCATTGAAAGAAGAAAATTATAGAAATGAATGATATTCAAATTATAGTTATTAAAACATGCCATTCTTATCTGATGATTCTTTGTCACAGTATAGTTGAGATGAAATAAACCAAAATGTTGATGCCAACAAGGACCTCTTTACAGGAACACAGTTAAATATTGCATTCAACCTTGCTTATTCTGATTTGCTTTTACTTCGTTTATGAGACCATCAGAAACTTATCTAGTTGGCTAATTTAATCTTTAACATTTTGTGGCTTTTGATTCATAAGATCAATTATGTACAAACTGAAAGCATATAAATATGGATCTCTAACATTAAGGTAATACTATTTTCCTTATTAACTATCTAAATCAGAAGTAAGCACAGTCATGTTTCTTGCTACTCTGCTTTTCAAAAATCAGCCTTTTTCAAAAGTACAGTTCTACCAGAACTAATATTTCAAATATTTCCCTCTGGGTACAGTCACACAAAAAGGAGCAACTACTAATTTGACAACCAATTTCTGGAATGACCATGCTTTTCAGATGTATCACAACAGTGACATATTCAGTTCACACATGAAGATTATAAGTCTTGCAACTTTCACAGAAATTCCTGCGGCAATTTTGAAAAATAAAGAGCATCTGCATTCTTAGTCAATGAGTGCTTAGGCAAAGTCAAGAGAGGATAGGGGAAAAGTAGTGATTTTGAAGGACTAAGGCAACCATTAATAAAAACCTAGAATGTCAAGCATCAACCAACAGAAAGTAGTAGAATTAGTCTTGGATTTTGTTCTAATACCCACTGCAGCAGGCAATGCAAAATTTCACAATCTTACATTCACTGTTACAGACGAACTGCAAAGCAATTCAGCAGAAGCTCTTTAAAAAGAGTAACATTTCTTCTTTCTACAAATTTACACCTAAATGTCTAGCAGCGATGGAACCTCAAAGTTTATCCTTTTGCACCTAAAAGCCTTAGTGAAAAAACTCCACTCTCACAGAAAATTTTCTTTACTGTCAATGGAGTTGGAGTAGGCTCCTCTCTCAAGCAGAGTCAGGCTCCTTCACAGAGAGGACACTCAGAAGCAATTTCTTATAAAAACAATTTTACCCATTACCTAGAAAAAAGTAGCCAAGCAAATTAGGTTCCCGAGGATTAAAACTATTCACTGTGAATAACACTGAAGTTTCCTTAAAAGAAAAAATTGCACACAACTGAACAGACAGTATCTATACAGATATCTCACTCTGGAGGATTAAACTTCCTGGTATCAATGAAGATCCAGTACTCTGGAAGAATTTATGCTGGTATGCTCTGAAGCAAGCGAAACTTTACAAGTAATAGATACCACCACAGTAGTAACTTCATATCTAGAACCATAAATCTGTAGGTGCTTTGGAGAGTGCCAAGTATCAGTGAAGCATTTGAACTGCAAAGTCACTTGGGAGCTGCAGTCAAACATTACGCCAAAAATTACCATACCAAAATATTCACTTACCAGACTTGCATTTTCAGCATTCATTAAAAGCTACTTCTTAAAGAACTCAGAATGGCAGATACCAATCAATGGACATCTTTTTTCTACACGGATTTTGCTTTGATGCATAAAACACTTTGCCACCACAAGGAAAGAAGTCTCCTATACTCTGTTCATTAATCCATCATCAGCTGTTAAGGAATGGGTCTCTGTCTCTTCTCCCTCAGAACCTACTCCCATATCCATAGCTAACTAGTTGCTAAAGCAGTATTTAAAAGCAAAAACTGGTACTGACTCAGTTTCCACTGCCTACTGAGGTGTGCAAGATCGGGATTAAAAAGCCTTTCCTGACACTTTCCATAACTGAAAAAAAAAACCCAACAAAAAACCAACTGAGGAAAAGCTGTGCTTTTACAAGGAAGTAAAAATGATAGAAAAAATACCATTATCCCTCTTAATCTCAAATTGAATGTTTTATTTTTTGTACTCACAGACTTCCTTAAAATTCAGTGGTGTTGGTGAAAAAGGTGTTGAATGAGAAGCCATGGGATGACAAATTAGTACAGGGAAATTGAACCTGTCTGAATGAGGAAAGAATGCTTTTCTCTATCACAATTTAGTTACGTAGAGAGATATATTCAAGCTGTCAACAGTGGCAGGAAAACCACATTTACATGTTTAATATTTTTGACTTTACTCCTTTCTTTATGCCTTCTACCCTCAAAATACTATTTAGTTTGAAAAGCATTAGGTTTTTTCCCACACATTCACATTTACTCAATCTGTAATTGCAACAGAGAAGGTTGGTAACTAGTTATTCAAGTTACATTAAACTTGAAAACAATGAAGGGCTGTTAAATCAAAAGGGAACACCTATTGAATCCTCTGTTACTCGAGTAATGGTATAGTTTCATTACATTTGGCTCCTTCAAAATACGTCATTCCTCGATTTCTATTATTACTTATTTTAGGGATTATTTAAGTAGTCGATTACTAGACTGAAAGACATGAGGAAATTCTCACTTCTTTTTAAGTCAGTCTGTACATCTCACTTGTGGACACCTGTTCATAGAGACTTGGCATGTTCCCAAAGAGACATGCATTTAGAAAACAAGCATACTCAACAACCAGGCTCTACCAGCTATCAATCTGTTCAGCTCAAAGCACACACACTACTGTGCATGCATGTCCTAGGAAACTCATCTTCCAGCCTTTCTGCACTCAAGCCACTCCTACAGTAGCAAGCTACATCTGTTAGCTGATACCAAGCTGACACCAAACCACATGGCAGGAAATGGGAGCACTAACAATATTCCTCAATGAACAGACTGGCAGAAATGCTGAAGAGTAACACAGACAGCATTAGTATCCCACAAGAGAGAGGGCACTTCTTTCATTTTTCTATCCTGGGCTTAGACAAGCAATTATGCTCTAAGCAAACTATATTCCTACTAGGACACTAGGCAGTCAAGGCAAGAGAAATTGTGAACTGATTGCTGCAAATGAAAACATTGCAAACCACTGTTTTTACGAAGTGTAAAAAAATTATTAAATAAGTCTATTAATGAATACAGTGATATTTTGTGGTGTTATACTCAATAAATATTACCTCTTAAACAATAAGATTGTTTGCTTAGTAGTGAAATTCATGTGTACTCTAAAGAAATATTACAGGGAGATTTTATTTGGCATGATTTTTCTGTGCTTAATATCCATGGTCAGAATGAGACAATTCATGATTGATTCAACACTAAAATTACAACAACTTTCAAATCACTAGTCTTGTCCCTTCCTTCTGACATTGCAGAAGATTACAGAATTGGGTATCTCCTCCATTTTAGCTTTTTTGTTTCCAGATGACTAAACACTGAAAAAAAGTGGAATGCATAGTAGGCTCACGTGTGTTGGGTTTGCTGGTTTGGGGTTTTGTTGATCAGTTAATTAAAGACCATGGACATTAGCAAATCTTTACCATAATCACATTACTAAATACTTACAAACCCAGAAAAAACCCCATATTTTTAGTCTGTTACAGTATCTTTGTGAACTACAGGAATGGAATTTATGGGCAAACTATCTCTATAAAGTTTCTTCTTCCATAAATTAGTGGTATATAATCTTTATTCTCAAATATACCTCAAGTTAATCTTCCTGATAAGCAGTATGTGTATTACACAAACACACTTTCACACCCCATGTATCACAGCGTTATCTTGGCACTTATTCAAGAACTTGAATGTATTTTCTTCTTACGCCACACTGTGGATATGAATTCCAAGAATAAAAGGAGCTGAGGTGGATTCAGTGGTCTGAACAGAACTATGATAGTGGAGGAAGGTTAGAATTCAGAGTAGTGCTAAGTCTATGTGTGCACTACAGTGATTAAAACTCTCCTGAGTGTAAGTGGATTTGATACACATATTTAAGCTAAATAAGACTTGAAGCATTTGCTACGTCTCTTAATGTCAGTTTACAAACTTGTACTTGTACAATCCAGGCCTAAAAAATACAGTGTTTATACAGCCATCAAAAGTTTCACTGCTTTGAGAGGAAAAAGGAAATGAGTCTGGTACTAAGAACCCTGTTTGGGTACACTTGGAAGGAGCAGTTTGTATTCATAGCCAGAGAATTTCTCAACTGGAAATAATAATAATAATAATAATAATAATAATAATAATCTAGCAAAAGGAAGTACAGTTTCTTATTCTATGTAAATACTAGAAACACTCTTCCTCTTGTAGACACAACAGGAAGGAAATTTATTGTTATCCAAAAATCCCCCACAGACATACAAACCACTCATCAGCTGAACTTGGTGTCCAACAAACAAGCCACCAACCCCATTCCCTAATCAAATTCTGTGCAAGATTAACATAATTTTGCTTTATTACTCTTTACCAGAAGAAACAGGTTGTAGTCAAGATGAAAAATGAAAAAGAACAAGTAAATAAATCTAGAGGCTAAAAAGAGAGAATTCCAAGGTTAAATGACCGTTCCTTCTCCTTGCTCAGATTTTTCTAGGATATTGCTGCAGTTTCCAGACTCTACAGAGTTTGCTTTTGTATTAGCTATGCCTGTGGCACCAGAACCAAAGACAGTGTAGGTATCTTGGTTATGTCGGTCTGGGGCAAAGATAGCATTTTTTCATTTCATAGTGATTTTACTCTTTTATTTGTTTTCTTCCTGCATTGCATTTAATACTTATTCTGTCTGTACCTGCGACCCTAGAAAAACTGAACACGAAGCTCACTTTAGTAGGCCGTATCTCAGGTACATACACTTCAGAAACATACTTATGAAGTGACAGCCCCATTTTAGCTCTATAAAATACTGACAGCATGAATGCAACATCAGTCACAGGAATTTTATCTTCCAGCCACTGGAATTCACTGATATTGAAAGACAACTGTTCCCTTAGCCAGCAACAGCCTGATGGTGATGCTAGGCTACAGAACAGCATCTGAAAGAGAACTGATGAGAAGGAAGTAAAATGGAGAAAGAGATGACCGCTAACAAGAATGGCAATAATAGTAATTATTATTATTCAAAATATACTTACAATGTGAGGTTCATAATATTTTTATTTTTATAAAATTTTTATGTGCTAAGAGATTACTATTCCTGCGAATTTAAGATGGGATTCAACTAAAAGAAAGTATCTAGATTGCATGTAAGAAAGAAATTATTTGCAACAATGGTGCTGAGACACCGGCACAGGTTTCCTAGAAAAGTTATGGATGCCCCATCCCTCAGGGCTTTGAGCAAACTGGTCTAGTGAATGACATCCCTGCCCAGGGCAAGAGTGTTGCAACTAGATGATAGTTTAAGATTCCTTCCAACCCAAACTGTTCTATGATTCTTTGATTTAGTTCTCATCACTTAGAATATTAAACTAAGAAGAAAAGACAAAAAGTAGTAATTGCTCCACTGAGTGCATGAAAAAGCATATAGCAAAATGAATTTCGGACTAGCCTGAGCGTTGCTGCCATGGTGGCAATCTCAGTAGTGACACTGCTCGGGCTGCCCGAGGCAGCACAGCGTCCAGCTGCAGACGTCCTTGGTGTCAGCTGCAGCAAAGAGGGAAACCTGTCAGCTGCAGCTTGCAGGGAAAGCTGGCTCCTTTGCAAGGAGCGAGCCCCAAACAAAGGTGGTGTAAAAGCGTCAGCAGAGGCAAAGGACGAGAGAGGGGTATCTGAGTACATTCCCACTGGTTTACTGCCAGTGGAGGGTCCAGGGACAAAGACCAAAAAAAAAGGGAGAACACACCATTTTATGTGGAGGTGAAACAAAGGGGAACAACCAATGGGGATTGACTGAGGAGGAGGAGATAACAGAGGAATATCCAATAGGGATAACTTAAGAGAGGGAATTACATGAGTAGACCAATGGAGCATCGAAGACAGGAGAACTTTCCGGAACTAATACATAAGCAATTAAGGAAAATGCATAAACATGAACTTATACATAAAACTGGGTGGAGAATTCCTCAACCAATAAACTTAAAATATGTAAACTAAGAACCACTAGGAACATGGGAACTTGCCATAATGACGGGGTGAGAATCAGACCTCTGTGTTCTGGAGGCCTGTCCACCAGTCCTCTACATGCTGTGCAGCAGTGGCCACTGCCACATACATTGCAACACGATAGTGCCAGGCAGTAGACAGCTTGAAAAATTTACAGTCACTAAGCACTACAGGGTCAGCTGATACCCCACTGATCCTCCCTGAAGCACTCTCTGCCCTTGCCTAGCACAACCCAAGCACCACTTCTGAAAATTCTTACTCTCACCTGTTCTGAAGTCAATTCCCACGTTGCAAAGAAAAGCAAAGGCGCAACTTACAATTTAAAAGCTTAACTCACATCTACAAGAATACAAGGAAATGAAACCAATTCTGCTCCTCATAAGCATTTGTGAAACAGTATCAGATGCTATGACTTGGAAAAAAGTACACCTCTTGCTGATAAATATGACATCACATTTAATTTATTCCGTTCTCATCGGAGATTAACAGATGGTTCAAAGGCAGAATCAGAAATGGCTAAGTTCAGCAAAATAGGAGCCTCTTCTAAGCAAGTCCTACTCCTTTCTCAAAGAGAGAGGAAGTTATACTGTATTTTGTTATTAGTATTATTAAGAATATATTGAACAGCATTTTTATTTTTGCACAACTTTCCAGGGTAATCTCCAAATAATTTATAATAGTTTTCTTTATAGTCTCACCCCATCTCTTTCCCCAAGTCATTTCTATTTAAATACCTACATATTTCATTCAGGAAATCAACTTTAAGAATACAGTTTTGAAAATTGGTATAGTTTACGAAAATAAATTCCACTTAATGACAGAGATACACTTCAGCCATCAATATGTGGGGTAATTCCAAGCATAGATTCAATTCAAATCTTCCTGATTTTTACCACAGTTAAGGCAACTATTGCCTGGAAACACAGGAGATTCCAGTGCCTTCGGAGTGTAACACAGTGCCTTCAACCCCCTAAAGAGTGACTTTTTTGCCCCTTATAGAGCTCATTTCAGCAGTAAACAGGCACTAAATGATTATAGGAGAACCTATGTCTATTGCTTTATAAGAAGGACAGGATCCATTAAATATGTATATACAGACACATGAATGTACACACACACGCACATTTTCTCATAAATTATTTCAACTATGACATACAAAATTCAAATGAAACTATTCTAGCAACACTGAAAAATCGATGACTTGAGACTCTATGCTGTTTCAAAATGGAGCTAGACTTTCAATTTCCTCAAATGTTTGACTTCAAACAAACATTCCCAGTGTGCGCTGACACACTGGCTAGGTTATCACACTGCCTGTAACCCACAGTGGTTCGCTATCTTACAAGAAATGTAGAGGATTCAGGTTCTTTCATTTCTCCTAATTTTTAGTGAAAATCCAGATCATCAGAAGGCTCTGCGTCAAGGAAAATCTAGTATATGCAAACTGAAAGCAACTTCAGTAGGAGATGGTGAGAGATGCTAGTAAAATATCTCGCTTAGCACTCAAAATATTTATTTTGAGCTTCAGAAACCCAGAGTCAACCATTTCCTCTAGGGTGATTATGAACTTGGAACTGCGCTTGGGCCCTTCCCCTGAAGCACTCCTGATTGACATGCCACTGGCTACCCTGAGATCTGCCTTTCTCCTCTACCTCCCATGCAACTCTAGGCAGAAAATTCATCCTGAACAAAAGAAGCCTTTCTCAGTGAAACATACATCCAACGTGGAGTAACATCATGAAACACTGAAATTATCCCTATATTTCCTCCCCCAACAACAGGCTGGAATCCTGAAAACAAATGGAGCCATGACTACAGAATCACAGAATATTCTGAGGTGGAAGGGACTGACATGGATCATCGAGTCCAGCTCTGAAGTGAATGGCCCATACAGGGATCAACCCCACAACCTTGGTGCTCTGACCAGTTGAGCTGATCAGCAAGGTTCTGCTGCTCTACCCATGCTGTCTTCCAGCAAAGAGCAGTTTTATTCTCATATGAATTAATAGCCTGAAAAGGAGTTGGATATTTTTAGATCAAAGTAGCATTTTGATGCTAAGAGAGAGGCATAAAATATCATCGAGAACTAAATTTAATAACACTAGAGGCCAGACAGAAATTTTAGCCCATATGTGGTGTCACACAATGTGTCATTGCACTGTAAAAGGAAAGAATAAAGAAAAATAATAAAAAAGAAACCAAAACCCAACCAAAAATCCCCCCAAAAACCAAACCAAAAAAAGCCCACATAAACCCGAAGAATTGTACCACTGGATAAAAACGTATTTTATATGAAGAAATTAAAATATGAACTTTGTTAGAACACAGAATCCTAGTAATAACTAAATTAACAATTTTTAATTACTCATAATAAGCCACTTCACAATTATTAGGTAGTTATAGTAGTCTTTTACTTCATTTCATTCAATCTATACTCCCTGAACAGTTATTCATACTGAAAAATGTGTACAATAGATGTGAGGGAATAAAAGGATCAAAGAGGAAAACAGGTAAAATATATCTGAAAAGCCAGTAACAGAAATTTTACAAAAGCCAGGGAGAGGAGACTAGAGTATCATTAGCCATTTTCATATCCTAATGGAACATGCAAGTTTCAGTCTGTTACTAAGAGTGGGTCCATGGCAAAGAGCCCAAATGAGGTCTGAGAAAGCATAATGTACCTTTAATGACTGAAATAGCAAGAAAATTAAATCTAATCATGTTTCATTAAGCATACTTTAGCTCCCATTTTTACTAAATTATTCTATTATGATTTCCCAACTGTCTGTTGAAATAACCTTTTACAGCAATCTAATTCACCATCATAAACACATCTCATTTCTCACAATGAAGCCCCCTGGGATTAGTGAGAGGAGATGGAAAATCTAAACCTTGCCAATCCTGCAGCCACTAAGGTAACCACTCAGGGAGACAAAGATTTTTGTTTTCCTATTTGTGGGTGAGATCATTAAGATATAATTAGAAATGTATTCATGAGTATCAGAGCGTCTGTTATGGAGATACCATTCGCCCAACAAGCATCCTCTATACCAGTCTTTAATAAGCACGGGAGCAGACATAATCCCCACTTCACTCTCTGGAGAGTTCCGCATTAAATGGACTGCATTAGACATCCCTCTCACTCCCTGCTTTTTAATGGAATCTTATACATGCATCCAGTATTTTCTCAGACTCCATTGTTACCATCAGAACTGCTAGTCTGTTTGCTTTCAGCAATATGCTCCTGCAATGCCATCCAGATGTGAGCCCTAAAGATAGCTACGTGCAGGGAATTTAAATCCTGCTCCAGAACTTGACACAGGGCAAGCAAATGTAGAACTTGAGAATATACAGTAAGAAATGAATTGGATTGTTTATAGAATAATCCTTGGCTCTCTGCAGCAGGGAAAGGAGCTATCAGCCCTCATACACGTCCTTTCTGCTTTAGTCAAATGAATGAAGTATGCACTAAGAAGAAAGGATACTTTACTCCAATAGGGAACTGAAAGGAATCTGATTTTTCTTTGTAAAAACCTTAATTATTGCCAAACTCCATATCAAATAACATGACAGCAACAGAAAATTAAAAGCAATGTAACACACCAAACAGTGCTTAAGTATCTGCCACAGGGATCAATTTAGGGCCCTCAGTTAAATTGCAGAGTGCAAACTCTCAGTCACTGTATTTAGCATCAAAATATTTGAACAGGTTATTATCTTATTTGGTAGTCAGGAGTTTGAAAGGAACCAAGTATATGAAATAGAAAGAAAAAGAGTTGTAGGGCACAACTTTTCTTCCTGTACCCATATGATTAGTAAAGAAATACTTGACCAAAACATCCAAGGGGCAGAAATTGAACCTCAAAAGAGGGGGACTCAGAAATCTAAGAGAAAAGAAAAAAAAAAGATTACCAAAATTTCATCTGAGTCTTTGAGATGATGCTCTATTATAACTGTAATTAGAAAGTTACAGTGGGTAAACTAAGATTGCATCATGGTAGGTTTAATCTTTTTGCATACATATGGCTAATGAATCTACCTTAGCAAAGCAATGATTTTTAAGCTTGCCTACGAAAACATTTTATAAAACAAAATATATTTAGAAACTAAGCATATATGACAATGAGTAAATGACTACAGTTAAAAACAGAAAGTCAAAAGTAGAATATTAAAATTGTTTTGCTTTGTGGAAGACTGACATTCTAAAATCTAATTATCACCCTGCAATACAAACTCCTCAGGAAGACACTAACATAAGGAATGAAAAAAGAACACATGACTGAAGCCAAACCAGCAAAGTTCAGATGCATAATGTGGAAACCTCTGCCAGCCAGAAATCATCCACAGACATTCAATATTCTTTTACAAACTCTATTGTGAAGCACACAATAGCTCAGTACCTTAGTCATCAGAATGCAGCTGGTCAATAAAGGTACAGTCAGCCACTGCTGCATTCCTATGCCAATATTTATTTAGATGAGATTAAGAGATATACCTCAGTTGTTTGACAGAACAGTGATAATGTCACAGTAAAATTCTGGTCAAAAGATCAATAAATCTTGCTCTGAAAAACATGCATCCGAGATTTACTTCAATACATATTTTCCCTTAAATACTTTCCTTTTTCTTGACATTTACATTAGCAGGAACAGTAAATTAGCAATTTGCTCTTAATCAGCCTGACAAATGAAGTTTGGAAGAAGTGAGATTTTGTGTTTATATTGCTTCCACGGCAAAAATAAATTAATTTTAAAATGCAGACATTAATCACCTTGGGTGAACACTGATGGTGATTCCTTTCTGTATGACCCATTTAAAATTTTTCATAAAATTCAAAGAAGCTATGGTAAGGTCATGATTTCTCCCTATAACTTGAAAGTTAAAGGTCATAGAGGACACACTTTGGTTCTAGACTTGTGAAGTCTCCTGTTAGAAATAATCTGTCTTTCTGCAGCACCTGCATTTCACACATTTGCATGGTGGTGCTACAGCCCCTCCTCTTCCCCAGGTCTCCAGGTGTCCCTCAGCTCCACCCATGACCCAAGGAGTGGCCAGGCTGGGGTGGGAGTGAGGGAATGCTGCAGGGCTGCACTCCAGCCAGCAGTTACAAACGAAAGTAGCTCTGCCGGCTTCCCGAAGCTGCTGTTTTCCCGCTCCCTCTTCTGCTGCTCACAGTCAACTGTCACTGAATTCTTGGCACCAGACACATTTCTTCCTTTTTACGTCACATGATACAGTCTGAAGAACACTTACAAGGTCACAAAGACCTTGAGATTGCTAACATAAATAACTTGAGATTGACACACACACACATACATATATACATAAAATATGCATATTTTATATAATACACGTATGCACACACACACACACACATATATATATATATATGACTATTACAAAATTACAATCTGACTATGGGAAAATAACTAAATAAACAAAATGAAATGTGTCCAAGGTGTGGGCACTGCAGGACTGTGAGAATAGGAAAAAAGCTTAAAGAATGGGAGGTGAGATTTATCACTTACTGATAAAAGTGGGGGAGGATGAACAATGAAAGATAAAGAATTTAATTTGTTTAATCTTATTCACAGCAGAACCAGTTACCAATCTAGAAGATTAACTAGTTTAGTTGCACTACTTAAATTAAAATGTAAGAGAAAGGCAGTAAATACTATGAACTTTTGGGGGAAAGGGGTGTGACAGAAGTAAGATGGTTTCTGAAGATGATGATGACAGCTAAATCTCTAGTTTAAAAAGAGCACAATTATCTCTCTACCCATCCACAACCACCTTCCAAATATTTTTTCTCTAAGTGCGAAACTTGTCTAATTATAATGACTGAGTGATGCTTTGATGTAATAAAATTTCTGCAAAAATGTGCTACGTTCAATACTGACAACTCTGAAACTTGTTCATAAACAATGGGTAAATACTAATTCGTAAAGAACTTAAAGAATGTCCAAATTTCTTTGTGAATTCCCCAAATTACTGTTAATTTTTAACTCCACAGCCAGTCAAATAAACCACAGACTGAAAATTAGCCTCATAACTCAGCTGTGTACTTTTAACTTGCTAATTTCTCTAAGAAACAACTTGCTTCAGAGAACAAGTCAATCTGTTTAAGTCATAAATTAAACTGGTTTCTCAAACAAAAATGGGAGTTGTAAGACAGATTTCTGCAGCTAGTAATAAAAATCTTACAATACAGAAAGGTTCCCATGCACTCATTTTTAGTATATAAAACAGAATCTGAGTCAGTTCAAATAGAAGGTCTACCTACCCTTACAACATACCTAAAACACTCGACAACAGAAGACGCCCTACAAGACAGGTATACTGAACACTTTCCTCAGCCTCCAGGAATTCACAGCCCAAGGACTTTGAGCCAGAAGATTTTTTTAATGTAATAGCTCTCAATGGATTTTCTTGCATTAATTTGTCCAGTCTATTTTTTAATTCAAGTAAACTGAGGACACCATGGAGCAGAGCTGAGAGCTGAACACAACCCTACAGGAAACAGTACACCTTTTGTCAATTTTTCAGATCCCAACTGCAAGTTTTCTTTAGTTCTTATAATACAGATATTGTGTGAGTAGAGACAGTGAGCAGCAATACTGTTCCCTACTCACCTGACTATGCTATGTATGTGCAAAGATCACACTTGCCCCTCAACTACTACCTTCCAAATTAAAGCATACAGAAGAATAAATCTCTTTCACAGGGGCCATTCCAGACCTTTGACCATCTCTGTCTCTTCTCTTTACACTATTTGCAGTTCTACTGTAAACATTTTGAGATGGGGAACCCAGAATCCACACACTGAGTAACATGCACAATGTTTTTCTGCCTACCATTGCAGTATTTCCTCTTACAATGTGTAACATTCTGTGTATTTTCCAGACCAGGACAAAGGATTAAACAGATGTTTTTCTTAGACTGTTTATCTAACCTGATACCTCACTCTGAGTGATAATGGAAACACATCTTGCATCACTGCATATGTAGAGTTGCGACCATAGATAGCAGTCTCACATTCTGCAATACTTCAGAACACATACAGGTTTCATATCTGCTTTGAAAAGGGGTGCAAATTAAACTGAAAGTGAGTAGTATTAGGTGCCAAAAAAACTTGAGAAGATTTTAATTACATGAATAATCACAAGATCCTGAAGGTTATGCACAAAACTTCTTTCAAAAAAGGCTCAAATCAAGTGTGATGAAAGAGTATGTGAATGCTAAACAGTTTTATGACTATAAAAAAAAAACCAAACCAAAACCAACCCAAGCAAATACTGTTTAAGAGGGGGAAAACCTTGATTCAGAACCTCTGCACTGTGAACTTTGTAAGTTCTTAGAAGACTGTGTTTGCAGAAAAAGTGAGAGGGAGAGAACATGAGCACCAATTTTGTTTCTATCCAAGCCTTAGGGCTGTCTGTGGTGATGGTCAGTCCCTCTCTCTCCTGCTGCTGGTGAAATCCATCATTAAGGAACATAAAGTCAGTACCCTTCTGCCATAAGTCCCCAAGACTGACAAGACGGATCTGTCATCTAAAATGAAATTCCTGATAAAATGTTCAGTGAGCCTGGAAAAAGATTATAAAGTCTTCCTTCAGGCTGAACTGGAGGAACAGTAACACAATCATTCCTGATAGAAGGGGTTAGACAGAACGAAGTACTATAAAATGAAGTACTGAAGAATTTTTATTAATGTTTTCTATCAATATAAAGTGACAAATAAAAGAAAAATTATTTCCCTATCAGGGCCAAAATTCATGTCTTTTCCATATTTTTAGAAGTTTGGGGTTTTTTTTACATATGATAACATGATTTTTTTAACATATGATTACATATGACCTACCTACTATGAAAGTCTTCTTGCTACATATTTCAAATACTCTACAAATCTTAACTCTCCTAAAGTCCTAGAGTTAAAGAGAAAGGTATTAGTTAGCATTTAAGTAAACTTGTTTTCCAAGAAATAAAATCTAATAGCATCCGCTTTATCTGTCATATGGAAAGCTGAAGTTAGCATGTTCCCTTAAAGGTCAGAGCTGCACTGTTTGTAAGTAATAACATAATCATTAGGAAAAATTCTCCACAATAATATTCAAACTACCCAATCACAAAATTTTAAAAACACCTGTTTAGAACACTGTTAAAAACCCACAAGACTCCTATTTCTGGTAACCTTGCATCAATGTCCAAGTGTATTGAGAGACAAAACAAGTTGGCAGAAACACTCAGTGACTTTATACGTCCATCCATTCAACCCTGACCTACAGTCTGCCTTGCATTCGGTTCGTAAAACACCACCCTCATGCAGTATAAAATGTAGATGGCTCTGATAAAGAAGAAATGGGAGTGGAGCCAAGCCAGCTGAATAAGCATTGCCACTTCAGTCCATCTACTTTGCTTGCATAAAGGTCAAAGCATACAAATTATTAGGAAGCTGAAAAAGATGAAGAGCTCAGAAACCCAAACTCACCTGAAAGACTACTGACTTGGATCCTGGTCTAGAGGAGTTAATGTATCTAACTACAGATAGGGCTCAGCATATGGCGGCTACCATGCTAGGAGATAACCTGTGGGGTCATTTTAGTTCAGTTGGTTGTTTTCTAGGAAGATGGACTGGATTGGGACAATCAAATCACAGAATAACATATGGTTAAAGGCACCTCTGGAGCTCTCCAGTCTAGCTGGCTGCTTGGCTCAGGGCTGCATAGAGTCTCCAAGCATGGAGATGCTACAACTTGTCTTGCCTCTCATTCCAGTGTTTGAGCACCCTCCCTGCAGCAAAAAGTTTCTTTCTATATTAAGCTGGAATTTCCCATCTTCCAGCTTGTATTCATCCCGTTGTCTTTCCACTGTGTACTGCTGAAACAAGTCTGGCTTCATCTTCTCTGTACTGTCCCCTGAGGCAGCTACAGGCAGGAAAAAGATCCCCTTAAGACTTCTTAGCAAAGGTAATATGAAACTTGTTCTCTCAGCCTCTCCATGCGTGCCATGTGCTCCAGACCCCCTGATCATCAGGGTGGGCTTGCTCCAAGATGTCAAAGGTTCTGGGTAGGCACTATTACATCTTTGACAATATATTTTAATCTTTTCTCTGAACACAGTAGTTGAACAAACTATGCATTCCAAACAAGTTTAGCCTTCCAAAAAAAAAACTTTCAGAGTTTTTCAGAATAACCACCATTACCGCATTTGTAATTGGAGGGCTTTAAGGGAAGTGCCAACTACCAGCATCCAGCAAAGTCCAAAGGACAACAGGCAATCCTCTAAACACAGGACAAAGCTATTGGATTTTGAGCAACAGCCAAGAGCCAGCACACAGTAACAAGCAGATGCTCTACCCTTTGCAGGTGCAGAGACCTTTAAAACAACTGTTTTGTTGGGTCTTAAGTCATCCCTAAAGGGATCATTCTGTAATTCATACCATAAGACTGGATAAATATTAGGCTTATAGTTACTCATTAATTGCTTTGAACAGAGCTTAAACTGCATCATCACCATGCATCCCTCCAGCATCCTGTTTGTCCCAATCAACAGAAGATGCAAAAAGACCAGAGACCCCCACTGGGCTCTGTGTCACTTTGGAGCAACACCATGAAATGTTCTTGGGATGGTCAGAGCAATGATGAGATAAATACGTCGATCTGCCACGCAAGGCACAACAGTGATACTTTGCAACATCTTTTTCTTTGAAACTGTGAATATATTTTCTTTCAAAAGACAACTTGTAAGACATTATACCATAAAACACAAAATAATTATCCATTCTGGACTACTGTAGAAACATTTATTAAAAAACCCACCTTCACAAACCCAGTATGTTTGCCTGCTTATTGAAGACCAGTAACATATAATATGAAGACTGAGATCAAAGAATTGGAAAACAGTCACAACATCATAAAACTTGGAAATGTGTTCTAGTATCAGCAGTAATCATGGTCACTATTTTTGCAAAGTACAGATACCTATGCACTTCACTACTTGTTTGTGATTTTCTTACCCAGTATGTTATAGCTAGCTTTAAAAGTCTTTTAGATTCATATTTATTATCTGTACAATTTTCAACTTTTAGGACAGGATAAATAAGTAAGTACTAACAAACACATAAGAATATTGTTTATACATGAGTTTCCTTATGTCCTTTAGCACTGCATATAAAATAGAAAAAAAATAGCTAGGTAGCATACACAATAAAATATTAGTGTCTAGCATTAGAAAGCAATTCCTTTAAGATGTAAATAGCTGAATTTTCTTCCTATACAAGAACATAATGTTGTCACAAATGCTGTGGACTCAAGTTTTCTCTCAGAAGTGGAGTGCCAAGTGATTTAGTAAATAATTTTATTCCCTCCCCTAACAGGAGCACTGGTTCAAAGTAATTTTCCAGATAAGAAAGAGAGTGATAGAAGGATATGCTTTAGCAATACTTCTTCTTTTATAAACCCATTTCATTATGCAGAATATCAATTTATACTATTAAAATTATTTAAAGGATGGCTCTGCTTCCTCTCACATGTTTTCTTTCTCCATCAGCGATCCTACTGGGGATAGATCTACACAGACATACAGTCATAAAAAAAGGCTGCCCATATTTACTTAGAATTTATACAGTGCTTCTCATAACAGAATCTGAATACCTTCTAAATATTAATGAATTCATCTTCCCTACGTTTTTGTGGTACACAGTTATACTTTAGGTATTACCTTACCGTAAGAAAAAATTGTTGAAGAATTTTGCTTGAATAAAGTCCAGTTGCGACCTTAAACAGGCTTAGTTTCAGAATGACAAGCACCAATTGCTGAGTTTTCTAAGAGTAAAGGTGTTCATCGGACACTCAAAGGACAGAAGCACAATAAGCACATGTGAAAAAGAGGGCTTACAGAATTTTCCCAGGGTCAAGAATAAATGTGGATCAGCAGCAGGAATAGGAAGCATTTCTCTCAATTCTCTCACTACTCTGCCAACAAGCCCATTCCTCATCCCACAAATCATTTACTTCAAGTTTTCAGGTTTTTTCATTAACCTGTTCTAAAATTCTGGTATTTGTAACAAATATACATGTAACTACTTAAAAAAAAAAGTTGAATTAAAGACAGCCAAAATTATTTGACTCAAGCAACTCTACAAGAAAGGCTGAAAATCAGTATTAATACCATTCAAAAAATGAATATCAAACCCCTAATAACAACAATTTTCTCAGTGTGACAGAGGGAAAGCAAATAATTCCAGCTCTGTTTAAAGCTGGCAGCTGTTTCCTCAGTTAGGTGGAGACATCTTCATGAATTGCTGCCACACACTGACTGCAGCACAGAAAACTCTTAAGCTCTGTGGTTGTAGCAAACAGGCTGAAAGTCTAGCGTACATCACAATGATATTGAAAAAGCAAAATGTTTCTTCCATTGTTTGCAGGAAAATGCCTCTGCAAAGGAAGCCTTTGTTGACCTTATCACTGGGGAACAATGAGCTGGAGGGCAGTGCTGTGGAAAGGGGCCTGGGGCTCCTGGTCAATGGCAAGTTGAATGTGAGTCAGCAGTGCCCTGGCAGCCAGGAGGGCCAAGCGTGTCCTGGGGGGCATCAGGCACAGCATCACCAGCAGGCAAGGGAGGGGATTGTCCCACTCTGCTCTGCACTGGGGCAGCCTCATCTGGAGTCCTGGGGGCAGTTTTGGCACTACACTGTAAGAGGATGGGCACTACATGTAAGAGGACAACTATTAGTGTGTCCGGAGAAGGGTGAACAAGATGGTGTAAGGTCTCAAGTGCAAGACTCACAAGGAGCAGATGAGGTCACTTAGCTTGTTCAGCTTGGAGGAGATAAGGCTGAGGGGACACCTCATAACAGTCTACAACTTCCTCAAGTGAGGCAGCAGAGGTGAGATGCTGATCTCTCTCTGGTGACCATCAGTAAGACACAAGGAAATGGAATGGAGCTGCATCAAGGGATGTTCAGATTGGACATTAGGAAAGGATTCCTTACTGAGAGGGTGGCTGGGCACTGGAACAGGCTGCCCAGGGAAGTGGTTGCAGCACAAAGCCTGACAGATTTCAAGGAGCATTTGGACAAGACTCTTAGTCATATAATGACTAAGGTAGTTCTGAAGGAAGCAGGAGTTGAACACTATGACCCTTATGAGTCCCTTCCAACTTCAGACAATCTGTGGTTCTGTGATTGCTTTATCCATGTGCAAAACCACTGCATATTACCTGACATCTGGGGAAAGAAAACAAATGTCATGGGTTCTTAATATTAATCACAATCAGAAATAGTTTTTATAGCAAGCATTTTGGCTTCTAATAGTTTTGTTGTCATCTATTAAGAACACGATAGTTACACATGAATAAAACAAAACTGTTAAGAATTCATTCCATGTACAGTGTTAATAATTGCAGAGATCAGTTGACCAAATCAGATTAACAACCCAATTCAGCACTAATTAAACATCTATATGTACAAACACTTCCTCAGAAACTCCTGACTAAAAGATCACAGACATAGACACAGAAATAAATCTGTTTCTGAAAATAAAACTTTCTATTAGCAGGATTCTTCTTCCTGCTAAAAGATTCTCAAGAGAGTTCCACTTAGACATGTTTATTTCCAGGAGTACACGTTCTGATGTGCAGGCTTATCCCTTTTTAGTATACACTATTTTCAAGTCAGAAATTTGAAAGAGGTAATGAGTCTCAGGAATCTCATCCTTAAACTGAAAGTGCTTAAGCAAGTTAACAGGCTAATGAAAAATCCTAACATTCCTACCAGAGGAGCCGTATTTTATTCCTGGAAAATTGGAAGTTAACATACTATACCCTATTGCATTTCACAGTGTCTTCTTTGGTCTATAGAAACACTCCTATTAATTTGATTTCTCATTAAAAAGAGAATAAATGTAATACCTTACTGAATGTTGACACAAGACTTCAATGCACTGGTAAGAAACTTGTCAGTTTGGAAAGGATTTAAACCATTCTCACTGTTAAAAATGTTCTACTCACAGTAAATTTTACACTTGCATTACATGTATCTTCTTTAAATGATACCTCATAATTTTTTCTGATTCCAAATACATAAATTCTAAGATAGCTCAACAATTTTTCTCTAGTTTCTCCTAAACCCATCTTTGGATATTAAATGTCTTTCAAAACTAGCAATTATTTTGCTTTATAAACTACCCATTAAAATAGGTTTTGGCGTTTTCACTTTCAGAAATCCTCATAGATTACATTCCTAATCTGTCACAGCAGTTTTACGTACACTGCCACAGCATACAATTTGACTATTAGATATAGTAGATTTGAGGAAATATGCACACTTCAGAGAGAAAGAAAAAAATAGAGATGTTCATTATGGATACATTTAAGGTTTCTAACTATAACTAATGTCCATCCTGTAGAAGCCATAAAAATCCCCCTTAGAATCTAATTTCAGATACCTTATAAATGCAGGTTTTCCCTTACAGCAGTAATGAGCAGGTGAAATACACCAAAAAGAGCCATTGCATGGGATGTTTTTGTAACACCATTGAATATACAGAGAGGAACAGGAATACCACACACGAAGGTACTAAAATAAATACTATTTCCTGTTCTTTAGAACACATGTAGACTAAGTATTCCCAGATAACTCTGTGTTGATTTTTCTAAGAGAGGGCTGATTCTAAATTAAGGATTGAGTATGCCCACAGACTAGAGAGAGATGTCCAGAGCAATCAGTCAGCATCAATCTTCTCATGTGAGTGCAGAGCTGAAAGCTTTGACTTCAAGTCAAAGCTCATTTATAGCATAGAAGACCAAGGACCCATTCACACTAAATGCTAGAGCTTTTATTATTTGCCTAATGTACTATCCTAATTTTTTCCAGGAGACGAACTCCGCACCATAAACATGTACTCTTTACAGAATATAAGAGAAAGAATCTCCTGTCTGTCTTTTGTTTCAAATACTCATCCTGAATGGACTACAAGTACTTGGAAGAGTTAGAAACATGCTTCCCATTCTTTCAGACAACCAACAAGCTGTGCACCACGCTGGACTAGGAGGTGCTTTCTTTAACAGACACAAGTAAACTAATGCTTCAAATGCTGCAATAACCTCTGATCCATGTACCTCTCTACTTGTCATCCATGTGGCTGCTAGGCAGAAAAATACCTCTACCTCTTCCCTCAAATGATATATGACTGAAATATCTCACTAGAAAATAGAAACCAAGCAAAAGAGGAATGATGAGGCTCTTTTTTTTCCTCTCCAGTCTTCTTCTTCTCCATTTTTATAGTATTTTCACAGGTAAGACTGGCCTTACAACAATTATTATTTTTAAATAATTCTAAGGGGATGGCTTCGTTACTTTAACTGGATCACAAGGAGTGGCATCTCTGACCATAACCATTTCCTGTTGCTTTTTCCTCCTATTAAAATTCAAAATGAAATAGAGAATCCAACCATTCCTTCCACTTGGATGCTATACAACTTCTTTCTCACAACTTTTTTTTTTAATTGAAGGACTTTGGTTAGAATTATTTTTAATTTAAAAAAAAACCAATCTAACTATACCAAAGCAATCGAGTTATACATGGCTATGTATCCTCTACTAGACAAAATTTCCACAAAATTGTTAGCTTTCTTGAAAATAAGTCGTTACACAAGAAAACTGGAGTGGCTTGTTTCTTCTTTTATCTATTTTTTACGTAACTATTACAATTTTTCCTTTAATTATGCTTAGCTAATATTCTCTCCCTTAGTGATAAATGTAATATTGAACTCTATTTTCAACTGCAATTACAATGAAGTGAGCAAAGCATATCTTCTAAAAGGATCAGTGACTGCCACCATAACAATGATTTTGAAGCATTTTTTGAGCATGCAAGCATAGGCTGACTGCAGTCTATCAAAAACATGAGCAGTATATGATTCTTTATTTTAAGATGTCAAATACAGCCATCCCAAAATACACAGGGACAGTATAAAATTTCAAACTTATACACAGCTAGGAAAAATAAACAAAAATATTTTAATAGGACTGTAAAGAGAAATATATTTTGTATTTTCATACTAAGAGCTCTGCAGTGTATTTGAAGGAAAATAAATTAAAATATGTAATTTTAAAATTAATTTTAATTATTTCACAAATGTAAAGAAAAGATGTGGACTTGCTTGTGAATGATAGTATAAATAAAACAACCACTGAATCTTTAAACTAGACTGGGCAGTTTAGACATGAAGACACTAGTTACTATTGGTTGATCATACTTAATAATAAGATATCATTTTTAAATACAATAATATTCAATCTTACTATAAAGTGATTTTTATTGAAAGAATATGCCTTTAGACTTTAACTGGCTGTTGAAATACAGAACTTTGCAAAAAAAAATTACAGCAAAACTGATGTCTGTGATAATATGCTGGTGTGACTAAAAGCTACACCAGAGACTTTAATAGGATAAGCAGACAATTGACTACTGAGCTTTAAAAACAGGGTAGCACTGAGCTCCTAATCACAAGCATCATTAGCTTTAGTTTTAAAACTTAGCAGCAGAAAAATATAATTTCATCAACTACACAAGATTTCTTTTCTATGCAACAGCTTTTCATTCAAGTAACACTAAATGAAAACCAGGTAATATTTATGAAGTTACCCTTTTAAAAGTAACACAACACAGAAGATAACATTTATGTCAACTTCATTGCTTGCTA
Organism: Corvus kubaryi; assembly: GCF_017639235.1. Taxonomy (NCBI): domain Eukaryota; kingdom Metazoa; phylum Chordata; class Aves; order Passeriformes; family Corvidae; genus Corvus; species Corvus kubaryi. Next base: position 14,120,838 of record NW_024581137.1, read on the forward strand.
CTCAGCAAAATTTTGGTAGCAATCTAAAATACAAATAGCCATAATTTACAAATATGGCAATAAAACACTTCCAAAGCCTTTATCAACTTCATTCCAGCATTATAATGTAATAATCAAAATCAGTATTTTGTATATCATAAGCTGATTTGCAGGCAGATGGCATAGGTTTGACATAGCAAAATATATTAGAAAAAGAATACTAAGGATGTAGCAAGAAAAGTAAAACATGAAATAGGCAGCAAGAAAGTAAAACATTAAATATAACCCACAGTAACTTTTCCTGCTACAACCCCTTCTTCATCAACAGCAGCATTTCATATTTATACATTAAATCAACCCAACTTTTGGCATTATTTACATAATAATGGAATTTGTCTCATTATATTTAATCTTACTACCATGGGGAGTTTGCACCTTTTAATTTTTTCACACTATGGTGTCAGCTTTCCTTCTGCTTTTAAATCCCTTCTTGTCCTGAAAATACCCCTAAATTGTCAATATGTCTCTATACATATCACTACATTTTCACTGACCACATTAGACATTATTGCAAGATCAATGTCTACTCATATTGCAGTCATACCTTCATATTGCTTTGTAGGACTACTTATAATCTACGTAAGCACTAGCACCAGGATCTGGGATCAAGGTACTGATGAAATTAATTTGCATTCAGGTATAACATGAAATTCACCTCTGAAGTTCTGTAATGAAGAACTGTATTCAGGTTTTTCACATACTCACAAACCACACCATTAATGTGCATTTCCTAAATGCAACAAAGTGTTGAGAGATAAATGAGTGCAGAGGGTTTCCAGGGGAACTGGAACTCTATTTAAAGCCTCTTATTAATTAGCTCAGCGACTAAACCCTAGTTCAGGTGAAGATAAATTATGGCTATTCTCTTAGAACAACTTTTTAGGTAGACAGTAACAGATTTTTTTTCACTGATCCAGTTATTTTTTTTCTTGGCAACTATAACGTAAAAAATTGCAGTAATAAGTGACATGAAAGGATACTTTTCATATGCTTTGATTGAATTCAGAGATCTAGCTGGTCCAGAGGGATGAGAGAAGATTAAAAAAATTGCCAAATCTCAGTGTTACTGCTTAGACCACAATATTGGGTAGGGTGCAGTATAAGAGGTAGTATAACTCTACACTGATGAGCAGTGAAAAGCAGTCATATTAAAACTTATTTCTTGCGATCTGCTCAGTATCTGCAAGCCATCGTGTCCTTGCTACTGTGTAGCTAGATTATAGCTAGTACATTCAATCCCACTTGGACTGCAGCACAGCCTAGAAAAAGCCTCCTGCTCCTGGAGATGCTTTTCAATTTTGAGCCCACAATATTTCCCTTCAGAGTCTAACAGAGCCCATGTCCTGTCAGTTGCATTGCAGGAAATGACATGAACTATGTTTAATGATACATAGAAAATACACATTGGATATTGAGCCTTGGAATAGAAATTATTAAGTACTAATAATAAACCATGAACTTGATAGTAATAGCTCTACCTTAATTTATTGTCGGTATAAAATAGAGGATTGACTCTGAAGCATAATTCAAATTCAATAGTTTAGGGTCTGGTAAAGGTCTAGGTATAATGACACAGAGCTCAACATTACTATTTGTGCTGTTTCTTGAAACGGATAAAAATATAAACCTAGACAAAGACTAGTTTATGGAGAATAATGGGAATCAAATTGTATGTGACTCCCTTCACCCACATGACTGTGAAAATTATTCCAGAAACTTGTGATGAGGGAGTTGGTTAATCTGTCCTGTTCAATCCCTTCTGTTCAAAAGAAAAACAGCCTAATGATTAATCCCTCCAGTCTGATTAATCCTAGCTCCTGAGTTTTCCCAACTGCCTGAAATTCCTTTGCTGAATGCAGTTTCCTGCAGGGAAAACAGAGGAACAGGTTGCCACCCTCCTTACTGTTTCTGGCATTGTATTTCGCATCCCTTGAGCCAAAAAAGACCACATATATATATATACACATCCATATATATAGTTAAATTTCAAGATTCCAACACCTGAAGCCATTTCAAATATTAACTAAATATTTAAGGATATTAACATGAAACATTTGACTTCCGTATTTTACTGAGTTCTTCTTTTATTACTACCTAAAATTAGTACTCATCCAAGGTCAAAACTATTTATGAACTACAGTAAAAGATATGGTTTTGTTCTTAATACTTATCACAAGAAGAGATTTGTACATATATGTACACAAAATATCATAAAGCCGGTGTTCTGTATGCTGCTGGAAAAATCTATCATTGCTAACAAGATTACTTTAATAAAAAAGGGCTCATCTGGGTATGCAGCATTAAAGAGATTCAAAATGATAGGCAGTGAAATAAATCACTGCAAAGGAATTTTAAATTAAAGATTAAAATACTGAAAAACTTAAGAAAGGAATATCAAAGTTGATTCAGAATCCCATTTATAAACCTCATCTACCCTGAAAAAGACTGAATTTCATGAATGACACAAAAGCAAGTATGCAATCTGCTTGCACTGCATAAATTATGTGTATTTACTTATAATGCATATTTAGAAATCATCAGGAGCATGCTTACAAGACAGGACACTTACCTGATACAACTTCATGAACTTAGAAATTAAAAAAATTAACAAGAGACTGGAATTTAACAATGAGAAGGCTAATGGATAGCACAGTACCCACCTTCCAAACTAGCCTAAAGATTTCTCTTTCTCATTAACATATTTGTTTTGCAACATTTCAGAGAAACAAAACCAACAGTTTTCATGACCTTTGTAAGTGGCAGATCCTATTTAGGGATGGAAGTTCCACATGTGACTATCGAATATCATATCCTTGATACTTTATATTGAAAGAAATTATAAAAGCAAATAGTGGGATTTGAGACTACCATGCCAACAGTATCAAATTTGTATTTGATACTATTAAATAAAATGCAACTTCCTCAACATTTCTTGTATGGACTGGGAAAATATATAGTTCTAATTAGGAATCAAGCTCATTAATTCTGTTTTTCAGGGGATTTTTTTCATTCAAAAAAGAAAAAATACTTACCTTAAAGAAACTTCTTACACAGGTGGACTAGTTGGCGAGAAGCTCTTAACTGTCTGCTTACACTAGATTCTTTTGGTCTGCTAGACTGTTCCATTTGATTTTACCAACATCTATTACTTTATCAACATGCCTAATAAAACTTACTAGTTTGACATGATTTGGGAGATAGGATAACTATCTATTAGAATACATATATATATATTTAAAAATTATTCTTACCAAGATGACTTGAAAAAGAACTGGAAAAAGACGGATTTCTTCCATGAGGCTGTAAAAACATATTTTAAGATTTATTTAAAAACAGGAAGTGAATTCTTATTCAACACAGTAAACTCACAACAGGAACAGAGTAGTAGAATAGCTGGTGCCAAGATCCATGACCCAGAACCTTAGCCTTTGACTAGCCTTCAACAAAAATGAGTTCCATTTCAGATATTAAACAGAAACAGCAATGCTAGGTCAGCTTCACTGATGCAATTCAAGCGAGTAGAACAGTAATTAACTTAGCATTTTTTAATGGCAGAAATTAATAGAAAATTTTAAGTATAGAACAACACATATTATGAAACAGAGTGCACCATGTTTGAATTAATAGACTCAGCACACATAATGAAATTATAAATATACTGTGTTTTTTTAAAGAATGCCATGTTAACTAACTTCCTGGGTTTAACATATTTATATATGATATTTTTGTCAGTCACTTGACAGTGCTGAGCAGTGGTGGCCAAAGGGAGTCAGCCATATTCTCCAGCACTTCAAAATCAGGTAAAACCCAGCATATATACGCTTATAGAAAGAATATTCTCAAAAATCAGTAATACTTCATGTTAATGTAGTTTTCTATTCTTAGAACACAAAACACTCTATTAGTAAAGCATGTGTGTCTCTCACACTATGATGACATATGAATGACACGATTAAATGCTTTTTACTGTATTATATTCTCTAATTGGAAGAATGATTTTCACCTTTTCTTACACACTACACTAAACGCCTATTCACCAAACACCACAGAGAACACCAAATTGTGTTTCAGAAATTTCTTCTTGTGTCACTATAATGTGTATCACTGAAGTGCTTCAAAAACAATTGGTAGGTTTAACTTTGTGATACAGCAGAGATAAGACTGCATTAAGAAGCCCATGTAATAAATGCAGAACTCAAACACAGAGAGCATGTCTGGGATCTCAGTGTACAACACACTACAAAATAGTCTTGCCAGTAGTATGTCAGTTAAAACCACCAATTTATATTACATAGTTCTCTCTGAATAAACAAGAGTTATATAAAATAAGTATATAATTTCATGTTTGAAGCTTTACTGTGTAAAACTATATATTGGCTTCTGGTAAAACAATAATCAGATTAATTCTGTTTGGTAAACTATTTGTTAAAAAGAACTCATACACTCCTAAAATCACTTCGTTCCATTTAAGAGTTTTTATTCATGTCCAATAAGAAACGAGAAGAAGGTGTTATTTTTATGGATAGTGTAAGCTAAAATATTAGACCGTGAACTGAAGCAGCTAAAAGGAATTTTACATTCTCCTCTATGAACTTAATGAAAAAAATCAGAGGGGGCTAGAACAGACATCCAAAGGTCATAACAAAAATGCTTCATTTAGATTAATATCACCTCTAAGAGCCCTGGCTGTTCATATTTGCTGGAACTATGTATTGTAAAGGAAATACAATAATGAATGAAAGCCACGCTAAGAGAACAACCATACCTACGAATAACTGAGAACTACTTCTAAGTAATGCAGATATATGCATTATGTATGAATAATAATAATGGTTTACTTTTTCATACTGTTTTTCTGTTTCTCTGATCCTTGCCTTCACGTAAATGTAATAATGATTCTATGATGTAGAATCTATATATAGAGTTAAGGGTGGTATGAATAAGAAGATCTGCTGCATTGTACAGCACTGGCATGTGGACCGAGAGACAAGTAAAACATATCCGCTAAACTGTTCAAAACATAAAAAACCAGTATCACTTTATGCACCCACATATAGACATTTAGAAAACTAAGTAACAGCCTTGTTCAAACAAATGTGTTCATTTTTTCTTGCATACAGAAAAGTAACACTCAACAGAGGGAAAACTCAGGTAAGGAAAGAAACTCATTATTTCTAAGTTTAGAAGCTTGAATTTAAGGACAATTTCTCTTCTTATTAAATTGAGGGAATATTTCTTCCATATGCAATGGAAACAAGTTCCTTTCATGGGTCAGGAGAACATGAAAACTATTCTCCTCTGGGCCATCCAACAGCCCTTAAATAGACAGTTATGGCAGCTTGGATACAGCCAGGTCATAAGAAAGTCCCAGGATTACAGATATGAAGACTTATTATATTTGAGGTTCATTTCCAGAGCCAAACCTATTAGTTAAATTAAAAGCTTAGTCCATGCCTGCAAAACTGAATTTTGCTGATGTAGATATAACAATATTGAATGTAAAGGAAGTCATTTAAACACCACAGACTCCTAGAAAGAGCAACTACAGTAACAGCAATCATACTGACAAAATGAAGTTTTGCCAGCACAAGCCTACTTACACTTAGGCCTTATTGGAATTACTCACCCCAGCAAAAGCTGCTCACTTTGCTACATAAGCAGCATTTAAACTGTGAACATATTAGCAGTAAAATACAATCAAATACCAAGAATAGCTAAGCAATCCTAGTCCAGGCAAAACCTAGAAAAATGCTTTTGTGGTAAAGGGTAAATTATGAAACAATTGTTTTCAAACACTGCAAGCAGTCCCCATTGTTACAACATTACAAAGTCAGCTATACTTTCTGCTGAGATAAGCTAAGACAAAACTAGACCCAATAGGTCTGTTCTTAAAGGTCACCTGCCAACCTTTATGATTGAAACAATAAAAAGCTGCAGCCTTGAAAGAAAATCATACATATAACTTCGCTAAAGCACAAAGTCACATCAAGCATTGCATTAAGACAAGGCTTAAAGCTGATTTATCCCAACTTTGCATATATGTGTTCAAGAGAGAGAGTAACAATATCACACTCTTCATAGCTGTCTTAACATAGTTTTACAAAGGAATTGTCTTAAAGCTGGTAAAAGAGGAGTTTAGCTATGGAATTTATTTCATAGAATGTTCATGTTTTAAACCAAAATTATTTTGGTTCTTCATAGACTGTTACATAATTTATATTAAATTAGGTCCTACCCAGTTCAAAAAACATACAGAATCATCATGATATACAATATGCAAATCATAATACTAAATAACAATACTAAATATTTCCATCTCATTTAAATCTATATATAACTAAACCGCACTGGCTCAAAATAACTGGCCAGCTGATTTTAAAAGACTTGCTATCAGTACAATCTGAATTTTGAATATACTAACAATTTTCAGAATGAGATTGTGCCTCCAATTTTGCTTTCCAACAATATGTGAGATCTGTTTCTCTAAGAGATCCTGAATTACTTTCTTGCAAAACAAAAATCTACTGCAGGACACTGAACACAAAAAGCTTTTTGTTACAGGTTTGATACCTTAAAAATTTGAAAGGCAGAAAATATGTTATCAGATAGACGCTTTAGATAAAAGTTCGATGGGAGGGTGTGAAAATCTGGGTGATACAGACAGACATTCTAAGCTGAACAAATGAGTAGAAATCATTCTGAAGAACAGAACTGATGGATATGCACAAAGCAAGAATGAAGACATGCATTTTAAAGGGATGAAATGTCAAATCCATGACAGATTTTTGAACCCCACTAAGGGCTCTTAAAAAATAGGCATGACTGTGTAGATTGCAAAGGTTGGGGGAGACAGCTGAAGGAGACAATATTCTAGAAATTTATGAAGTAGTGTTCCTTTTCACTGTAAGATGATGGCATAAAATTAAGTGGCAAGTGATCAGATCAGACAAAGAAATCAAAAAAAAAAAAAAAAACCAACAACCAAACGAACCTGAAGATGATAGATCTTTATTTGCATGCGGTTATTTACAGAATAACTATTTATGCTGAAAGCTATTTGTGAAATATCTTTTTCAACCCACATAAATGAAATGAAACTTACTCCTCAATAGCTACCATCTACAGAACACCACATTATCTTATATGGGTTCTGAAAATAATAACTCATAGGGGGCTGAGAAAGCCTCCAGAAAGTATTCCCACTCACTGACTCCTTCCTGTAGTCTTCTTTGGGCACCTACTATTGAACACAAGAGAACGGACTGGACAGTGGTTTAGATTTGCTTCATGCTGAACAGAGGATTCATGGCAGAACTGAATTCACTCAAGTCTGCACCCCAACCAGCTGACTCTTCCTCATTTGCTACTTATATACACAAAACCAAAAATTCACTATTGAAAGTAAAAATAACCAAGAATGAATGGATTTGCTCCTTTTTAATGCTTTACATTAAAAGAGTACTTATTTGAACCTTCCAACATGACTCTTTTCAAAAATTCACTTAGGAGTAACATCAAATATTTGTGTCACATTTTTACAAGTTAGACATTCGGTAATTGATCAGCAACACGAAAGAGGAAACAAAATTACAGGTTTAAGGTTAATAGCTTATTCCTTTACTAAAGGGGAGCTTTTTTAAAATGTAACACTAAGGAGTTGTGTATGACATTAAAAATGGTGATTAGTATTACAGTCTGTACATGACTAGACTTTGAGAACTCCCTTGCAATAATGAACTCTGACCACTGCCTTTGATATGAATTACAATGATGTGCGACTTGTCAACAGTGTTATTAGCTGACACAAAACTTAACATTTCAAGAGTCTGTTTCTGGGCAAGTCTTCCTGCCTGGTGTTATTTGATAAAGCAGCATACATGCAAACTTTACACCAAACAATAAGAACAGCAAAGATCATAAAAATTCTCTGCTGTTTTATATTAGCATTACTTCTCTAAAAGGAAACTCAGGGTTTTTACAACATCAATTTCCATAGATGTGAAACTAGCATAATCAAAATCAAAATCAGGTTCTAAATCTACATAAACATTCCCTGAAGTTCTAACAAAACAGTTTCATCCTCTGGCTATCTCTCTCAATCCATCTGGATTGTGATTTTCTCACTAATGTTGTACACCTCTAAGATGTAATTCTACTGCTCAGTTCAGTTGGACCAGGCCCTAAGGCTTACCTGTTATCAGAACTACTCCATTTTATTTTATTCATATTCATTAGAGAAAATAAAACAACACATAAAAACAGGGAAGTAATTTAGAAGCAAATAGATCTACTTTTTAAAGTAAGCATTTCAACTTTAAACTAGGAAATTAAAATGACTAATGAGAAGAACAAAGTGTTTTTAAAGCAATTAATATAAGCCCACATTAATCAGGGAAAGCACTAAAGCACTAGTCCTCTAGTATAATGGCAAAGGAACTACAGCAGGTTCAAAGACAATCTATGCACAATGCTAACAAATGAACTGAATCACAGTCCTAGCAATTAAAAGCACCACACTAAACTCCAAAGAATTTAGTTTTGGTTTGGGGTTTGTTTGGGGTTTTTGACTGTTTGTTTTTTGAAATCAAGGGCAAGGATTTTAGACCATTTCAGAATATAGGAATGTAACTAAACGCTGATGTAGATCATCCTAATGTATGAAAAGACGATCAACTCATACTAACACCAACTCTAAAATGTGCCTTTAATGGTCTTTAATAGATAATGCATAGGGTACAAGAAGTAGCATAAACAAAGTCTGAAAATTGGACAATTTTTGGATGATTCCAAAGACACTATGACAGTTACTTTAATTAGCCAAGACAATAAGCGGCAATGTACGAAGTTGATCTATCTGTCATCTTCACAGGTACTAGATCTGTGCCATTTAGAAGCAGCCGATTTTTTGTTGTTGCTCTTCAGCACCTTCCTGTTTTGGTTTCTGATGCCTTTTCCCCTTTTTTTAGAGCAGTGCCTAATGTTTGTCTGGAAAATTTATTTTAAGGACAGGAGGTGAGAAAGGTTGCTTAATTTGGTTCCCTGTCCTTCACCATACATCTAAGAAGGGTGCCTTATCACTGGTTTTTAGTTAAGTGTTTCTCCCTCAGGAAATGACCTTAATAGAATACTGGAATGTGTCCCACTTCCATGATCATTATCTGATGCAGTATCTGACATTCCCCCCACTTCTATTCTATTACTTTTACTGTCTCCCTTCCTTGCAACCAAAATTGTCTATTTTAGCAACCCATAAAATTCAGACTCCATATTTTAGAAGGTTTAGCTTTCAGATATATTAACGTCATCAGATGCTGTGAGTTTCTGACTAAAGGTAGGCCGAGTAGCTGCCTAAGAGTGCACACAACTACATTTTGTAAGGGTCTCTGTAAGGCCAGAAGGCAAGTTAAGAATCATGATCCAGTAAAGTTTCCTGAGTAGCACAGTATAAAATCTATTACAACAGTCAAAACATTTAAGAGCAGCTAACTGGTATACCATATAAGTATAGGTATACTATATTCTTAGTTTTAAGAGAAACTAAGAAATTCACATAAGCGCCTCCTCATTACTAGAAAAAACCTAGCAATCTGATCATTACAGACCACAACAAAGAGCATAAAAGACTCAAAGCAGGAACCAAAAAAACCCCCAACCCTTTATAGATTCTTTCTGAATGCAGACTTTGCATAGCTAAATCCAACCTCAGCCTGCTACAGACATTTGCTCCCACTATGAGAAATTGTATTCCTCCAAAAGCTCTTCACACAGGTACAATCCACCAAGAGCAATTAACATGAAGGCAAAAAAAGTAATGCAAATTTACAGTAGTCCAGAAATGAATCATTAACTGAAGCTACAACTTCCCTCAATATCAGTGATTTCTTTTAAAATCAGCCGTCTTGATACAGCTAAACATGAACTCTGCTATTAACACTCACACTGGTTTTAACGTCCACAGTTTCTCTTATCACAAAATATTAAACATTCTTGAAGAAGACAAGGCAATAGGTATTTAGGAGAGCCACAACAAAATACTACTAAAAGGTTTAAAGCCAGACTATTTGCTTTGAGACAAGTATAAAATAGGCAACTGATGGACAAATTCTGTTCAAAGCTCATTCCTCCAATATCTGCTATTTTCTTAGTAAACAAATTCTAAGTGAGGCTGTATCAGACAGCAATTGTGTGATGTAAAAGCAGGTACAAAGGGGTACCTGATTCAATTATACTCTAACCCATTCAGGTCAAAATAGACAAGAAAACACTCATCCTTTTCTGAAACTGGATTTTCTTCCTGTGGATGCTCATATGATCAGATATCCAAATACTTAAAAGTGTCCACAGAAACACATTAAAGTTGAGGTTTTTTACAGCTACCATCTTATACAAGAGGCAACTTACGTTGCTGAGAGATTAATCCCGCAGCACATTAATGGGATATCACTAGAGTTCTTCACTGCTAAATTGAAAAGCAATGGAGTGGAAGAGCTCCCACAACAGAGAGTGTTAAAAATTACTTCAACAGTGGAGCAAAGATTACAAATTATTTTTTGTATTCTTATAAAATGCTAATTAAAGGCATTCAAAATATGTATTGTAACTACAATATTTTATCATAAGCTTAAAGAACATCAAAAATATAATTGTATTCGAATATCTGTATCTATGCCATATATAACAGTCTGTAACAGAAAACAGAAATGTCCAAAAATAGTAGGAAGAAGATGAGATGTCTTTCCTCTGATATCACAATTTAACTAATTTACAGTATCAGCTATGAAAAAAAGGAAACAAAAAAATGGAGTGCATCTGTCTCCTTCCAAGTGCTAAAATAAGAACTGCTCAAATGCAGATGCCTCTATCAGGGAGCACACAGGTAAAAACTGAGCTGGTGGTGAGAAGAAGAACGGTAAGTGTGAGATGCAAGAAAATTAGTAGAATTAATAAAAAGGGAGCAAGAAAGCAAGAATCTCTTAGGTGAGCATGTCCGAGAACAAGCTATCATATGAACAAACTAAATAAAAGCACACTAGCCTTTTCCTCCTCCCAATGCACTCTTTACTTCAAAATAATAGTATTAATAACTATTTTTGAAAGACATTGCAACAGTAAGGTAAATACTAATTTAACATTTTGTCATTTTACGATCTTTTTGCTACCATCACTTTTATTCATTTAAAAACACAGGAGAAAGCATCATCCATCCTTGAAAGCCAGGCATTGTGGATAAAATGTAAACTTGAAGAAGCCACAGAGGCTCAATGCAGTGACTCACATCACTCTCATCAGTAGTAAAATGCAGTAGAGTTTTTCCACAAAGAACAAACTAAATCCCACAGGATTTGTGTCCAGTGTTATTTATTTATTCTCCATCACAATTTTTGCAGAGACTTTCCATCTGTCTAATGAAAGGAACAAAAGAGAGCATATGCCTTGAGTATTTCTGAGCTTCATGAATACTAATTAGTTACTCATTGAACCAAAACAGAACCAATTGTGATATAGTATTCACTATAGCATGTACCTGGTTTCTATTTTGTTCACCAGCAATTTGTATCAATATGAATATATTATTCACCTCTCTCATGCTTTTGAAGCATTGGCTACTTCCTGCAAAATTTATTGGGAAGTCAAAGAATAAGGAAAAAGACAGGCCAAGGGAATTGCCTAAACTGTGCTCCTTAAGAAACCCAGCCAAACAAATGATTTAGAAAAAGTAAAAGAGGACTTGTAAAGTATGTGAGAGACACAACAATTACAGATGGGTTAGAATCTGGAATCTGGTAGCCAGTTCTTAAATAAGAGTGCTGGACATACTGGTATTTCAAATTATTAATAGTTCATTGAATATCCACAGCTGCTTTTTATTAATATTAAGAAAAAAACTCCTGTCTGATGCCAGATGACCATGAGAATGAGTGTGCATCCACAATCTACCTACACTGAGCATAATGGCAAATATGTATGATTCTGGAAATAAAGCAAATTCAGTAGGCAGAGGAAATGTGCTGCTACTATAACCAGCTTTCTAGTTACAGAAGTATTCTTCATAACTCTTAAAGTACTAGAATATCTGTAGGTTAATTCTAAAAATGGAAAGCCGTTCTATTTGTTTCTAGAATACATAAAATCCTACAGTAGCATAAACAGCTTGTTTACAATGAAACTCTTCTATACAATTCAAAACATTTAAAATCTCAAGCCACCGTATTTCCTAGTTCATTTGTAGTCTACTTAGTATATTAAAGCACCATTCCCAGTAGCATCATAAAAGATTAAAAGAGGATGTTTCATATTTTGTAATAAAAAGTGGGAAAACAAATTAAATTTCCTTCCTGATGTTTTTTAATCTTGTGCTCATTTTAATCAACCAAAGCAAGACAGTACAATGCTCAGCAACCTCTGAGCCATAACACTATCAGACACCACAAGTAGACAGCGGTCAATGACAAGAATAACCACATTTTTGGGCATGTCCAGGAAGATGGAGAGATCACTCCTTATAACTATCAACTCACACAGTGTAAGTTCTATGACACAGTTTTTAATTTTTTTTCTGTCCATCACAGCCTAAATTTTGGAACAAGAAGCAAGAGATACTAAGGTACTTCTAAACATACTGAGTCTACCTATACCAAAAATTAAAATCCATATTTAGGAACTTTAAGGGTAGATGTGTTTGCAGGAGAACTGATCAGCTTTCAAGTGAGTTGACTGGTGTGAACCTTTAACAAACACATCCCCTTTGTCCTAGCTACAAATATGTTTAGCTGAACAAAAATTTTGATAATGTTTTGGGTTTTGTTTGTGTTTTTTTTACATTTTTAAAGATAGTTTTAATGTTAAAATTCTTATGATTTTATCTCTAGCTGTTTCATTGGCTAAATCCACATTAAAATAACCAGAATCATACAAAATTGACACAAAAGACATAAGACTGTGCTCTATAACAAATACTCTCCAATGATTTTTCTAAATCAAAGTGCTAGTCAAAGTAGTACAACAGTGAGATCTGTTATTGCTAATTCCTAATAGGAAAGAAGAAGTTGAAACAGAAGGAAGCCAGAGCAACAGGGAATATGTAGTCGTATTACCTCACAGAAGCAGGGCTGTGCTTGGTCAGGGCCACCAGCAGTTTCAGAGCATATATTGGTACTGGGTCTGGAGCCAGCAGAATGTGCTCATACCTGAAAGACAAGGTGGGAAAGGGGCAGAAACAAGTCAAGAGATATATATCAAAAAAGTTGATATTAAAAATTCATAATTTCCCATTTCCAAACTCTATAACTACAATGGAAATACAACGCTGTTTGAAATTGTACAAAGCAACAAACAAGACTCACTTAGAAACAGTATTTTAAAACCAGTATCAGATTAAATTTAAAAGCAGCATTAGTAAGAGACCACGTTTTTAGAGAGAGAGATAGAATTGTAAAATATGCAATAATATATATGCTTGTGTGTATATATTATATATGCATATATATATGTGCAGGTTACATATATAAAACATTCACCTTGTCTACATGCACAAGACTTATTTATTGATCTATATTAAGTATTTTATACATAAAAAAATCTATTCTTCAAGAGACCAAGTAGTAAATGAGCCTCAAAATATCAGGCAGAAGATTTATTGGGTGCTCAGGAAGATGATCAACCAAATTACATATGATTAAGCTCTATATTTTGCATACATAGTTATTTTTCTCAAAATTGAGAAAAACTCACATTGAGCTTTTTATCTCAAATTTCAAAAAATATTGCTTTCACTGCAGCATACTTCCATTCTCCAAGTAATATAGACCAGAAGAATAAAAAAGTACTCCAAAGCAATGTTTATTGAGAGCTACGGCAGAAAATAAAACAAAAAAAACCTCTTTGAAACATTTTCAAGTATCACCTCATGGAAATCCTGGTAAGGGAAAACAGGCTGCTGAAAAACAAAATGGACCTTGCTGTTGCTACTAACGTTCTAGTGATACCCACCCAAAAAACAGGGCTAATTTTACTGCATTTAAACAAAAATGTATGTGGATGGCAGTAGGATACAATGATGGAAGTGAGAAAGATGTAAGCATAGAAAACCACAGACTTGGCTATGTCAAAATGCAGTCTTTGATTTCAAATAGTGCTACTCTAAAGACATGGAAGTAATAGAAGAGGAAGTATAAATCTCTTCATATGCAAAAGAAAAACCATGAAGAATTAATCAAGAACAAATGAAAGGATGAATTGTAGGAAAACATGGTAGGTTATCATGTTATGAGCAACAAAATGCTTCCACAAAAAGAAGAAATTGTAGTGTTCTGGTAGAGGGAATCATGCAAATCACTGAAAATTTTATTTCACATCTTGAGATCCCTAGTGCTGCCTGAACTGAGGAATCTGGATCATTTCCCACAACATTCATGCTAGTATGTACCCTACTGTGTGTTAGCTCTTCCCCTCTCTGCAGGCACCACACCACAGCACTCAGATTTATGCAGGAAGGAAATCTAGAGGGAGATGAAGTGCTTTGCTTGTCTATGAGGAGGAGGGAGAAGCACATCAGCCATGAGGTCTTGATGTAGCCTGTGGGAGTTCCCTCATAAGGGCTAACATTCCTACACAAGCACACAGCCTATGGGCAATGTGTCATGGCTACTACATACTTGAATGAGCCACTGTAGGGTTGCAAATCACGTTGGAGTATCTACAGAATTATCAGTTAGAAGTCAGTGTTGGCTTCAGGTCTTTAGTGATTAAACTCTCTCCTTTACAAATAACAGATTCCAGTTCCCCAAAGAAAACTATTTCTCACTGGTCAATAAAAATCTCTTCCTTAATAAAAGAAGAAAATACTGTAATACATTAGAAGACACTGATTCCAAAAGCCCTACATATGAGCAATACATATTCCTACCAAACATAATGGGACTACTTGCAATTTTTTTTTTTCAGCGTCCATGACTAAATCTTCCAAGGCAAGCAAAGATGCTATCAGGTGACTCAGATGCCAGAAGCCATCTTTCATTGCATAAGACATCGATTTAAGTCTCCAAAACTGTAATTCTAACAGTAGTAACAAATGAATCAGCCATGCTAGCTTAAAAATCTGACACTTGGCAATATACTTGTTTATATAAACACATCAATATGACCCCTAAACAGAGTCCACTTTAAACAGTTTTAAGTTTTCTATATATTACATTTGAGAGACACTATTATTACTTAGCACACTTAGCATCCTAATTTCTTGAGGTTCAATAAAAAAGGTCTCACTTCATTTCCTTTTCCTTGGAACTCTATTCTCCCCTCCCCCAAGGTAATACTAGTAAAGGATATTTCTAAGGGAAGGGGTAGTGATCCATCAAACCAAATACCACATGAGGAAACGCAGATTACTAGAGTCAATGTATTAGCAATTAATACAAACACATTTCCTGAATAAAGGCCATCTGGAGCTATGAATATATGAATCTTCTCAGAAGGGAAAATAGTCCATGCTTGAGATACTTTATTAAATGAATGAGTCATCAAATGATTTCACTGCCACTTCGTAACACAGAACAGTTTAGTAACAGCGGCTGTAGAGGGCATTTTGAAAGGATTTTGTGAATTCCAGGTACTACACTGTAAGGAGTTATTTTGTCAATCTTTTCTATAAACAACCTTGACAAAAAGACCTAAAGACTTAGGGACATAGACTCTCTTAAACTCTTAAAAAAAGAACATTATGTCAAGCATCCTGGACTTCATACTTGCAGAATTGGCTTGGTAGTCTACTGAGAACAAGCTACAAAAACTTTCAAATGAAATAAAACTTTATTTACACATTTCTCTCTTTCTGCTGATTCTGGCTCAATTTTTAATGATATATAATTAAGTATATTAAGAATTAAAATGAAATAGAGCTGATGTTTCAATTTTGGATTAAAAAATCTGGATATAAAGCATTTGCCATGTATTCATTGTCTATAGCTGCAGGTTTCATTTTGGTTATGAAACGCTCAGGAAAATAATCTTTCAATGAACTGAAAGTTAATGACATTATTTTGTTCAATTTAATCAAAACCCTATGAGGAAGCTAACTTTGTGATCCATAAATGCACAAATATTTAATGGAATTACCATTTTATTGATGATGCAGAAGATGAGATAAAAGTAGTAATCACTGCACTCCTGCATTTATCCCAAAATAAAGTCTGTTTATACTTTATGCATAGTGACCCACATTCTATTTCAAGGGTCAGTTTTACATTTAAACAAATTAATTTGAGAAGAATATTTATAGGAACAAAATATAAACACAAATGTCTAAGATTACAATCTTCCCTAAAAAGAACATCCCATATTAAACCCGCATGTCCCTCCCTTCCAGGTTCAACAGCTCTCAGTTCTCAGTAGATTCAAAAGGGGTGGAAATACCTACTTCCCTCCACAGCCTGCCCATGAAAAAATGGCCATCACATAGCTCCCTTCTTTTGACTGTCCTCCAGCTGTCACATTCTGTCCCATCCTTTACCCAGCAACAGAAGGACTAAACAATATCAGCAAAAAGCTCTTCAGCCTCCAAATGTTCCATCTCAGAGTTTTCAAGTAACCCATACTTCTTGGGATAGAGCTTTACATTATCTTTACAAGTAGATAACACTGACTCTTAGAAGCCCTTCCTTCTCATCTCAACTAACGAGATGTGGAAACTGATTCAGGAAACACTTAAACCCTGGAGCCAAGATTCTGAGCTGCTGCAAGACCCTTTTTCATGCATCTGCCACACAATGTATGCTAAGATAGCACAAGTGAAGTCCCCAACATAGATAGGGTCATATTTAGTCTCAGGCTGAAAAACCCTTCCTCTCAGTTGAGCTAGTAAGCTTGGAGACAGAAGTTTACTGGCTGTTTTCCTTCTAGTTTGTACTTAGCAAAATATGTGCCTCCAAACACACTTCCCCCAGTTCAATGAGAAATGTTGAATAAGATAGACATGGCTACAAAGGGCAAGTTTCAGAGCAAGGACAGAACTCTCCCTCCTCTGACTTCAGGTCTCTTCCCCTGTCTAAAGAAAATCATCTGACAGATTTTAATAATGCATATAGTCTATTTTAAAAATAATATTTCCAGATGCCATTTTAATTTGTACTGATACATCTACATTTCCCAGAGGAAAAAAATGTGAAGAAAGGTGTTGAAAATAAGTTTCTCTACAGAAATGTAAGATTTCCATCCAATTCTCTGTCATAGAGAAAAGTTTACACACCTTCCATGGATAAAACTTTGGCCCTTAAACTGTAAGAACATTGCTCAATCAGCAGAGAAAGTCTCATTATTGGAAAAGGCACTGTGTTTCTGATCATAATCCAGCATCCGTTCCTCCAGCCTTCTTGCATTTATTTAATGTAGGGGTGGAGAACAATTTTCTCACTCAGGGCAGCTAAGTATTGACCATTATTAACTTTTAAGGACCACACAGGGAAATACACTGCAGCATTTTTAGAATAGTGTAAAATACAATTGGTGACTCATCACTGCTGTACTCATCTTGTGTTCCTTCCCTCTACTCACAGATGTTACCAGCTCACAGTCAATGTGTGTGCAACACAAAGAGCTCTCTTTATGCTCACCTGCAAGTCAGCATGAAATGAGAGGCCTCATTTGACCATGAACCATGT
Source organism: Corvus kubaryi (assembly GCF_017639235.1). NCBI lineage: Eukaryota > Metazoa > Chordata > Aves > Passeriformes > Corvidae > Corvus > Corvus kubaryi. Next base: position 14,138,531 of record NW_024581137.1, read on the forward strand.
AAATGAAGTTCCAGACCACATCTGGCCCACAGGCTGTAGTTTCATTTACTCTGCTGTAGGGTTTTTTTGCTGCATGGGGCAGCAGGAAAGGACAGCAATTTAGAGGCAATAACCTCTGAGTGGACTATGAAAGATTAATCCATGATGCACTGTTCTTTTTAAAAAGTTATATGCCATTACATATGATTTCAGAACATCTTAAATAAAGGTACAATATCCAAAATTGACAAAAAGATGTTATAGTTAGAATGTTCTGACTTTATCAGAAGAACAAAGAGGAGTATTTAAATTATAGCCCAAAAGCTAGAGGGAATCCTGTTTTGCTCCAAGAGCAGCCAGAGGCACAGTATCAGAAATGAGTGTCACACAGAAGTTGTGTTTGTGTTGCATGTGACAAAATACTAAATAAACCTAGGAGGAGAAGTTGGGCAAAGAAGTCTGGCAGCAGTCAATTGCTATTCCTCTTTCAACTTAGCCATTTAAACATAGAAAGGATGGCTAAAACAAATACACTGTCAAAATGGATTGAGTATCAAGTTATTCCCCATTACAGGAGCAATATTATACTTACTGAGGCAGCAGTAAATCTCTAATGAGAGACAGAAGCTTGTTGTTTGAGTTGAGGGTCTCCCCTTTCTCCTCAGCCATGACTTCGTGGCTTAAAAGCAGTGATATAGTTTCTGAGAGCAACCGCAAGCTGAAGAGTCTCCATTCCACTAGAAAATAAAGGTGCCAAGAATGTGACCACACTGAAATGTAACTAAAACAAACTGTGGAATTCATGCAAACTGTAGCTGATGTGTCTGTATACCTACCATTCTGACTGTGGACCAAAGAAACAAGTGGTGGGAGGATACAGTCTTCAACCTAAAACAGAATTAGAAAGATGTGGCTTAGATCATTCACAGAGGAAAAAGACAGAACAGAGATACACTGTCATTCATGTTTATTCTGCTGCTAGAGCCCTTAATCAAAAGAGATGAATAATCATGGAAATTCAGCCCTAATCACTCTTAAAAAGCCACCAAGTTCATTTTTCTCTGGTAAACTGCCACAAAATTACAGACATTAATGTACTTTTATATAGAAAACAACAGTAACTTTAGTAAAATTCCATGACACGGAATTTTAATTTAAAATACAGAATTCAGCGCAGATGTAAGATATTACGAAAAAAGAGTATTAGAGTATCTTAATCCTGATGCTTTAAGCCATAAACTAATCATTGAACAGAGTTCAGATGAAAAACAGAATGGCATAGAATTAAAATACATCAGGAAAGATGTACTACCTCTAATTAAAATATCCCCAAGCTTAATACAGAGACCTGAAAATACTTTAACTTCTTCCCTTCTGGTAATACACAGTCTTCCACTAAAATTTAAATTTGCATACTTAAGTTGCACTATGAAAAAATATAATCCAGTCAACTCTTTATTGTCCATGAGGGTATTGTTACAAATCTATCACCTGTCAGAGGACTAGTCAGCTTAGCTCCATTGGAAATCAACTGATGATAAACTAGGCTATAGCTGAGTTACAAAAATTGAGTATTACTAGTATTCTCTATAAGAGAGTTTCTAAGTCTTAAATCACTGTTAAAATATAATTTATTTAGACAGGACATGCTTGGGTTTTGGGGAGAGGATGGATGGGCAACCCTGCAATTTTTAAGCATGCATCATGGATGCACACCTTGTCCTAGGATTTACTTATACAAATAAAATTGCTGTGTAGATTCTCACTACACTGTGGATAGGATTTGGTGTAACAAGACTGTGTTATAATCCCCCATGTGTTTTGTTTCAGTAATTAATACAAGAAGATAAAATTTCCCTAGATATGTGCAGCTACTAATAAGAAACATCTATAGAAGCTGAAAGTATGTATGAAAAGGGCCACTAACTGAAGTTAGCCTCTAGCCAGCAATAACTGCAGTTAGCAACTATTTAATTGCTGGCTGGTGAACTCTGTTAAATGAATTTAACAGAGTTAAATTCATTTATTTTGTTTTTTTTCATTTCTGAAAAATACTACTACAAAATGCTTTTGTTACAGACTTTCAATAAAAGAAGTAAAAGGATTCTGCTTGAGGGATGGAAGTCAAACTACTCTTGCAAGAACAAATAGCCTTTCTACCTATATAGATAATGCTATATATCATAGATGTAGTGACTTTTGTAACACTTCATAATTTTGAAATTTTTCATGGTCTTTTCAGTTAAATAATAAGACTACACTGCATTCCAATAACTCCATTAGTGCAGGTTTCTAAGCTGTTCTACAAACGGTAATGTATCAGTTATAACATACCAGTGAGGTAGGAAAAAAAATATATGTACTTAAGAACTTTCAGTCCAAGAAACCAGTTCAATGTACTGCAAAGCCTCTCAAGTGAAGAGGCACATGTAAGTGGTAAATTAAAGGTGTGAAACAGAAAAGAGGGAAAGAAGCAGCTCTAGATTATCTGAAGCAACCTACAGTCCCTGGATATTATGAATCACTCAACAGCAGGAGCATTGACTCAGACTTACGGCGATTAAAATGACAGTATACAACATGATGCAACTCCAATTTCTAAAACTTGAAATCTTCTTTCATTCTAATCTAGCATTAACAGCAGTCTTTCCACATTAGAGAATGTAGTTAAGCCAGCTGTAAGTCTTTTCTAAGATATATATATTTTCGACTGTCATTGTAAAGAAGATTCTTTAGGTCTTAAATGACTGTAGTAGCTTATTCTGAACTTCTTCTAACACAAACCTCAGTTTTGGTAAACAGTTTAGAAAGGAATTCTCCATAGCAGGTGTCAGGAGTTCTCATAACAGGTCCTTGTGTCAGTTCAGTGTGGTGGGGAGATCAACTAAATGAAGCACTAATCCTATGGAAAATTATTTTGTTATGCAAAAGCATATCAGAATGCATATGCTGAAGGGGGAAGCATGTATTAAATTTTATATGAACCTTAAATCATATACTTCCTAACTCCACAATCCTAATCTTCTCTCCATGCCATTTGGGTCACTGTTCTTCACTAATGTGTATACAAATTTGTAAACAAGATATGAACTTTGCACATAATTATTAAGGTGAAATAAACTATAGTGTAATAGTACATAAAATATTTTTAACAAATTCACCAGTAAATTGCAGATGTTTGTGTCATTTATGTAGAGAGAAGAATGTTACTAGCATTTTGGCATTGAAATAAATAGAAGAATATTCAAACAAAGATTCATTTCTTCTTCTTTTGTATGGCTGCTGATATCTGTGTGGAATCAAATCTCCATATATGCATGAAGATAAATCAGATACAGGTTTTTTTGCCTCAGTCTTTATCACAAAGATCACTTAACAAAAAAAGGAAATTATTCTTCTTTAAGCCTAAACAGACTATATAGATTGAATATGATCATAGCTACAGATGAGTTCCTACCACCTTTTAAATAGCCTGATATCCAGTTCATGATACATTCCTAGCTGCACAAAGTCACCACTGTATAATTCTGTAATGATGGCATTCAAAGGCTGTGCTGCCATAACTGTGCTGTTATCAGTACCCAAAACAGTAATGAAATTCTAGAAACTTCCATACACACACTACACTCACATCTCCCAACTATAATATATATGTACAGGACCAAAAAACCATGGCTCAAACCTGGTAATCCTGTTTCTGACAGCTGGAATGGAGTAGAAAAAAAGTAGGAGAAATAGACCAAGCATAAAGCTTCTAGTTTCTAGAAAAGTACCTCTTGAATTAAGAAACTTCCTAAGCTGATGCTGTACCTGTATTATTTTAGCATTTAGCCTTTTCTCCCATATATTTGTCCCATCCTGTTTTAAATGTATTTATACATTTAGCATGTGCAATACCTACAGCACTGCATTTTACACTTCAATTATGCCTTATGAAGACACATCCTTGCTTATTTTAAAGCAGCTAACTTGATACCCACATATTCTTACTTTATAAAAAGCAAGAATGATTATTTCCAATTCATCTTTCCCATGCTATTCATAATACTACACTATGGAGCATTCTGTTTCCAAGATGAAGTTCTTTTCTACTGAGACCCTCCTTGCATCATTGAGCTGTACTTTTTCTTGATAAACTTCATTCCCTTTGAGAGTGAATGACCAGAACTGCGTTCAGTACTTGAGACACGGACATGTGATGCCACCACAGCACAGTGATGTTTTCTGCTTTTTTGTCTGATCACCTACTAGTCATTTCTAATAATCTAGTTGTCTTTCTGATTACTGCTGAGTATTTAGCTATCATTACCAAAGAAAAATAATACTGAAAGATTTCCAGAACAGTTAGAAGTAGTTTAGAGTTTGACACTGCTTATGTATAGTTGAAGTTATTTTCCTCATGTCCATTACTTGTCATTTATCAGTATTGAATTGCATGTCACTTTATTTTCCTTTCACTCAAATCTTAAAACCTTCTGCAACTTCTCTGTCAGTTTTAATTTTCACTATTGCGAATAATTTAGTGCCATCAGCCAGTTCTGTCACCTTCCTATTCATTCCCTTTTCTGGATTAGTAGCACATATTGCAACAAACCTTTGTAAGACACAACTCTTAAAATACCTAATTTTTTTTATCTGATCTCTATTATCCACTCAGTAAATTTTGACTAGTTAGAAGTTGATCAGCCTGAGGGTAAGAGGGAAGGGCCACTAATGAATTTGAAGTCTTTGATGCATGACTTTGCCAAAACCTTTTTGCAAATACAAATATTCTATCCAGAACCAGAACACCTGTCTCCATAATGTTCAGTAATTTCTGCAAGGAAAACTCTACCAGTGAGGTATGAGCATCACTGAGAAGAGCCTGGCTCCATTCTTTTGACACCCCATCCTTTAGATATTTATACGCATTAATGAGGTCCCCTCTCAACTGTCTTCACAAAGCTGAACAGGCCCAAATCCCTCAGCCTTTCCTCATGAGAAGAGATGCCTGAACCCCCAATCATCCTTCTTGCTGCCTTCAAATTTCTCAAAGCTGTTGCTGGAGGCACAGCATACTCCTCAGTGTTTTAATATCATCAGTAATCTCTCAGAATGTAATGGAAAAAATAATGTAATGAATGGTAGAATAGATTGGGAAGAAGGATGACACTTCTGTAATTTTTATTTAAAAGTCTTCAGAATCTTTGTTGAGGATTTTTTTTTCTTACTTCTGGGAAGAGACAGCTCTGATTGAATGACTCAATATGCCAATTAGTAGAGAACTGATTTCACAAAAAAGTCTCATGTCATCTGGATTAGCTTAATGGACAGAAAGCCACATGCAGTGTAGTATTTTAATCTACTTGAAAAGGGAATGTGATTGAGAAACTTCTGTACAATATGTTATATAGTCACATCCTACACTGACATAATTACGTTGTCAGTGGTTAGATTAGAACAGCCTGTGGATGAAGAATACCACTGATGCTAAATTAAGAAAAAAGCACTTGCAGAAGTTTCTAACCCTTGTGTTGTCACCTTTATTGAAACTAATAACTTTCATATTGTCAAACAGTACGTTTCCCTGTCATACAACTTTTCCCTTGACTTTCCATCAAGCAACTCATCGTGTTCTAGGTGCTTTCATTTTAGCCTGTTTTTTAAAAGTAAGTTTTAAAACTCTGAGGAAGAGAATCACTGCTGACAACTTTTGCCTTAACCAGAGATCAACTTTAATGTTTTGGGTAAAAGATTGTATGTGCAGTGCACAGATAATTTTTGGGAGCTAGTTGGAGTACAGAAAGGACTCCCAGAGGAACTGTCTGCCATCATGAGCTCTAAGTGCTCTGAATTTGCGTATTTTCAGGCAAATAAATATACTTAATACAAAAAAGAAAAATGCAAATTATACAGTCAGCATGAATTCTTCCAGTTAATTATATCTAAATCTTTACCAAAATTAGAAAATCAATATTATTAGAACACTTAGTATCTGAATTTAGTAAACATGTTTACATTTTAGGTAGGTGGAAGAAACAAGGAGTTGGACTTGTGCCAGTTCAAGAAACTGGGGTTAATATTTCACTCCAGTCTATACAGACTCTTTTTAATGACCTTCATCACCGTATTTGTATACCCTAAAATCTAGTTTTGTAAAAATTTTCCAAGTCACACTTACTGTTAGTCTTTATATCTTGTAAAAATGCACACAACTGCATGCAAAATGAAATTACTGCTCACTGCTGGCTTTCATTTAAGCACTTTCAATTAATTTCCATTGACTTTATCACACTTTGTCATATCTAATACAGTCAGTCTCCACAGCAGTTAATCTCCTCAATAATTGACTTCAGGTTGATGGTAATCAGAAATTTGACCACAAAACCCTCAAATTTATTCTGGGTTTTTTTTTTCAAAGTACAAATATAAAAGTAAATCAAACATGAACTAAAATCCAGAACAAGTAATTTTTTTCTTCTCAAAGAGGGAAATAAACTGAGATGTTGTTCTTAAATTCCTATTAATTTAAACAATTTCCATTTTAGTTAAACTAAAAACAGATCTCAATTGAAAAACTTTCTGGTTCTGCTTGCTCAATATAGACCCACTTTTCATTAAATTAATTAAACTTTATTAGATGCGTTTAAATTCTGATTAGAGACTTTAAAGCAATGTCACAGTAAGAGTAGAAAAATAATTGCATCCTCTCAAGAAGGTTTTGGCCTTCACCCAGCCTCACTCCCTAAAATCCTGTTTGTAAACAACTTGGTCTAAATGAGCAATCCAGGCTTCTGAGCTCAGCCTAGGATTTAAATTTCTCTCCAGTAGAAGAGTGTCCTATTAACCACTGTAATACTTAAATATTGATCTGGAAGCTTGAACATGTCTTGCTTCAACATTTTAAAAAAGCAGTAAGTTCTGCTGTGTGCTGGAATTTATATTCATAGATTCCAGTCATGCTCAGCCAGCAGCAATTAGAAGATATCCCTCGAGCAACAGCAATTCCAAAAATAGTCTGTATGCATCATACAAGATGAAGTACCACTTTCCTCTAAAGTAATGTATGCTGTACATTCAAGTATAATTAGCACACTAGACTTCGTAAATAGTATTAAACTAATTACTGTTTGCACCACTAGTGGCAGATGCGGTTAGAGATTATTAATGACAATGGACAATTTCTTGAATTTAACATACAAAATGCAAGGCAATTTCTCCACTTTAAATTATGTCTGAATGACTATTTGCTGAGTGTCAGGAGGGCTCTTTTAAATTAGCAAGAACTGTTATTTATGAAAATCAGTGAGTGAAGTGATAGATTAAAAAAAAAAAAGAAAGCTATTCATTTACAAGGGTATAATTTTATACCTATTCTAAACCAGGGAAACTACAAAAGGGGTATGTGTCAGAAGTACTGGAAAAGCATTGGTTAGGAAGGAAGTTTTATCTCTAGCTACATAACTGATATGTTGAGATGGAATTTAAATAAACATCTAAAACTTTCAACACATGAAATGAAGTAAACTGCTCCCCAGAAATCTAGCTACTTTAAAACTCCCCTACTGCGAGCCATGGGTTATTTAACAGAGACTAGGATAGTCACTCGCTGGCTTCAGGAAAATGTGGGAAGGGAAGAAGAGTTGTAAAGAGAAATTTTCTCTTCCAGAGAAAACTCCCAGACCATTAAAGCTGAAACTGGGAGAGGAATTTTATTTAACGTGCTGACACAAGGTATTGCAATTTCAGTCAGCACTGATGGACCCCCATAAAAAATGGTACATATTTCTGTCAATATAAGACACACTGAGTATAAAGCAATTATTTTTTTAAATTGAGGTGATTCTAGAAGGATACAGATATAATATAGTGAGAGGCATGCTGACAGGCATGTAGGAAGGTATCAACAGGCATTCATACTTCACCTACCCTTCACATTTCATTCTAGGACCTTTTTGCCATATTAAAGTAAATTGAACTGTTCAGTTCTGTACTATTTCCCCTCTGACTATTAATTGGTTAGATTTTTTTGCATAAGGACCATTTTCTTGAATACCACTCTTTTGTGAGCATTCATGAAAAAAATATTATCAAACTTATTTAAATTCCAATTTATATTTTGGATTAATTTTACCCTTTTCACTTATTAGGACTTTATAATCTAAATACTCAACTAACACATACACACCAAATAGGGTTCAACTTCTAAAAACGCTTGATTTCTAAGATCACTCATTCTTATCTAGCACGATCGCTAACATCCCTCATTCTTATTTATTTGCTAATGTCTTTCTTAATATAAGTGCCATATTGGACGCATGCCCTTAACCTAATTCCAATATAAACACATAAGATTCAATTTGAATCTAATGGTCATCTCAGTGAGTATGGTGGATTGTATTTTGGTGAAAGTTCAAGCACAAAAATGTATCAGTATAGGTTATGATGATTTGTCAAACACCGATTCAACCATTCAGACCTCCTGACTTGCTGACAACTATTTCACAACGTAATTGTTCTGCCTTCCACTAGCTTAGCTCACAGTAGAATCTTTTAACCAAGAACTTCAAAGAAAACAAATCTTAGTGATGTTAAAAGCTTACAATATGTGGGTTTGGTAATTCTAATGAAATTTTAAAGTAAGAAATCTGCTAGAGTTAAAAAAGCAAACAAACAAACAGCAACAGAAAAACCCCAACACCATAACTGCTATTGATGATCTCGTCAGGAGGAATATGATAGAATGGGATCAATCCTCAGAGGTGATGTTTCCAAGCCATGCTGTTGTTAAAAGCATGTATTTCTGTTAAAAGCATAAAAAGTGGCAGTAGTTTCACTCATATATAGCAACATACTTGCATTGAAGCTGAAGAACTTACAGAATCAAGAACGACTATTTCTAAACTCTAAGTCCTTCTCAGTCTCCCTCTAATTTCTCAACTAAATACAGTAAACTGAATGCCTTGCTGCTTCTTTGAAAATTCTCTATAAACAATAAGTACTTTTTCCTGTCAAATAGAACCACAATACATTTTAAACCACATTTTAAATGGTTTCTAAATCTTCAAAACTTTCTATCTATAAATGGAATTAGGCCTATTAGCCTGCAAGTATTTAAATTGCTGTCAGACTTACAGTCAAGCGATGGATCATCAGCAAGCTAGGATGGTCTGTAACTGCTTCAACAGTCAATAAAGTAGTCTTAATCAATTCTTCTGATGCAGCTTGCCCTGTTGGTAAGAGTAATCACATTTCTTCATAAACTTAGTAAAAATACATGCATCTAAAAGTACTGCAATATCCTAGGTTACCCTACCTATTGCTCTATCCAAGTTCGTTTCTCCTGAATCTATCGATCTGATGAACTCCTACAAAAGAAGCAGAATTTATGTTAAAACACTTTAGGAAAAAAAATTAAAAAGCATAATCACTGAATTATTACAACAAGAAATTCTTTAAAGAACTGTGTAAATACAAAATATTAATGCACCTACATTGGGATAAACTTTCATAATAATTATCTAAAACTGAAAGTGCTAATGACCAAGCTGTTACAATTTTGCAAGTCTGTAATGCTGTTGGACATTTAAATGTGAAGTACAGTAAGGATTATTACTCTGACTAGTATCAGAAATGATAGCATTTCCAGATAAATAGACAGTAATTAAATGTCTTCACTGTTAACAGAAAACTGTAATTTCTTAGAAGACTTTGAACTACCTTGGATGTGGCTATGTCAAAATAACTCACTAAAATGACCAAAGACCCTTCAGAAAATGCAATTTTCTGTTATTTTGCACCATCTTTTTGATCTCCGTGCATTCAATACACACTGTGGATGCAGTTACACTCAGGAGAACATGCAAAAATGCATACATAACTTTCTATTAAAAAGCACCTAAATTGTCATCATTTAAAGGAACAGGGTCAATAAGATATTAATAATCTGGATTAAGTAAATATTGTACAATTAGACCCACTCTTCTTTTGCTTTCACTTCTATGCAGGGCTGTTTATTTCATCGGGATGCAAAAGACATGTTATTAAGATTTGCTAAGGAAGGAAAATTCTCTGCAGAATTTGTAGTATGCTCTTTTTTACTAATGTAGTATTTAAGAAAATGGCATTTGTTTTATATTTCACTACCAATTAAATTTTTCTTATCACATATTAAATTGGCATAAGTTTCTACATGGGTTATCTTTTTCACAGTATGTAAGAAACATCTGAAGGATTCTTCTCTAATTAAAAATAGAGTTAGAAACTAATTATATATTTCATTATTTAAAAGCACCTCAGCAGCAGTCATAAAAAACAAGTGCTTCTATAAAAAAATGTTATCTTCCTGATCATTTGAAGGAAATTACTAGGTAATATCTAATTAATGTGTTTTGGAAGAGAGTAAATTATTTTGTTTGTTAAATTTTAGACAGTTTCACGCAACCATAGTCTCAAGACCGATTTGGAAACATCAAAATAGCTGATGCAAAAATTTTTTTGGCTACTAATGCTTACTAATTTTATATTTGAAACACAAGGAAAAGATGTATTTATTTGAAGAAATTCAACTGTCTTGGGTTTCTTAAGCAACGGAGAGAAATGGTGTATGTGTATTTCGCTACAGGTGAGTCTGTGCCCTGTGCACACCACCAGGAGCCTGCTATTAGCTGTGCCTCTGGGGCATGGCATGTCCTCCATATACTTCTGTTCACAGCAGAAAACATGAAAGGACTGTCCTGACTCCCTCTCAATTTCTTTGCTCAACACTACTGAAAATTACAGTGATGATGGAAGTAACTTCAAAGCAGCAAGAAAAAAAAATTCTCAATGAACAACCGTTAGAGGAAAACAACTATTCTTTTCCTTCCAGATCACAAGCACACATCTTTCCACTCCTCACAATTTCTTATTGTTAAGAACAAGACTATTGAATAAATCAGGACAAAAAAAAAAAAAAGGACAAAACAAACAAAAAATACTGCCTTGCTAAAGTCTTAGGGGCCTCAGTTATAGCACAGTACTTTGAAAAAATACAGGCTGATGATCGAATGTCCCTTTATAGATGTTAGTGGGAATGTTGCCAAACACAAATTTCCAGAGTAGATTGTTGCCTTGTAGAATGGATAGTTACTCTTTCACATTTAATTATATTAGCCATATCATAACACAGTTAAATAAAATGGATTAAAATATTATACTAATTTTTCAGATATACTACTGTCCCTCCCTTTTTCATGTCTAAATTTAAATTGTGTATGTAAGTTCCTGAATTGCCTTTTCTTCAATGAAGACAGGACAAGACACAGGAAACACTGAGTAATCTGCTCCTCCTTGATTTGAGAGGAAAGCTGTGCTAGCCTGACTTCCTCAGTCAGTAGCTCAAACAAGCTGGAGTAACATCAAAGAAAACTTTCATTGGACCTGGTCTGCTGTACCTATATTGTTGTCAGAAGAATTTCACCTTCTAGAAGGTTGATTGGAAACTACTAATAAATCTACTGCCTAGTTACAAATGCTTCAAAGGGAGAAAGGGCTTTGTAATTCAACATCTACAGTTTCAAATTTTTTTTCATCATTCTAATGCTAATTTTTACACAAATATTTTCATAGAGATAAATTAAACCACATTTTCTTGGAATAAAGAGTCAAAGGAGAAAGAGAAGGGAATCTGAACACTGAACTTGAATATAATTGTTCGCAGTAAAGCATTTTTTCATGCTATCTGGAGATAAATACCTAGTTGTCATTTATGAACTCATGCACTTAAAAGTATTTACTTAACTCTGATATGCAACTTCAGAATATTCTTTTTTTCTCCTTTAACATAAGCATTTGTTTTCATATGAGGAAATTATGTTAGAACTGTACTACTTCATTTCTGCTGTACTATCCAATGGCACAGCTAAGAAGTTCATTTTCTATGGCTAATGTCAGAAATAGGTTGTAAATGTCACCATGAGTTAAATATCTTAGCTCCATAGGTTTCCATCAACTAAACACAGTGTAGAAGTACTGGCAAGAAGAAAAAGGTGACAAGAAGAAATAATACCTTAAATATAAATTAATTATAATTTCTCTTTCATTTCTACTCATAAAATAATAGCATGAAATTCTAGAGAAAATATTCTGTGTAATTTAGAGCTAAACCTTTATATTCAGAAATAAAGCACACAGGAAATTCTCAGTTTGTCAAATATGTGCAGTGTCCCTTTGAACAAATAGATTACTACAGAAAAGATTTTCTGATTATATATAAAGTTTTGAATAAAACCAAAGCTTAAAAAATATATTCAGAATAAACTTCTCTCTCCAATTTAGAAATTTAATACAATTTTATTTCATTAAAGTGATTTCCAAAATTTTATGCATATATATCTTGTAAAAATATTTTAACTTAGACTTCATACTCACAAGTAAGATGCCATAGTTGAAAAGAAACTCCTTTGTGACTATCTGGGGACGAAATACCTATTTGAAATTAGTCAAAGTTGGAAAAAAATTACATAAAATGCATATCTCATGACCAGAAAAAGTAAAACAATTATTTCACATGTTAAAAAAAAAAAGAGGACAAAATCTGTATTTGCTTCTGTCATTACAGTTGTTATATAAAGTGCATTTATCAAATGATGTTTCATAGGTGGAATACTCATCAACATATCTATGCATTAACAAAACCTCTATTTTACTCATTCTGACCATGATTGACAGAAATTAGATTTTGGAAAACTGTAAGAGTTTGTCCTCTGTGTCACAAATTTTGGGGGGAAAAAAAATCTACCTGGGATGTCACAAGATGAAGCACTACAGGCATCATAGGAAGGCACATCTTCAGCTGTTTGGCCTGAACCGTTGATGGGTGTTTACGTCCAGAGACATTAGTTAGGGCACTGAGAATGTCACCTACAGAAAACAGCATTTCAGGCTGATCCAACATAAAAGCATCACTAAACAACAGCACATGACAAATAAAACATCTCTGTTCCAGCAGCCTCTGTTCATTCCTTCTCTGTCTGCTAGAAGTAGTGTTCATGTGACTGCATGATGAATCGGGCTGATCCAGCACTTCTCTTTCCTAGCTCAGTGTTCAGCCCGGTCAATTCCCTACTCTGGCCACAGGGACAAGCAAAGGTGTCCTCTGGCAAAACAGTGAGGATAGAAATATAAGTAAGGCGAGTGTTGAAGTAAAGACGAAATTACTCCTCTTGGCAGAGTGGACTTACACTGGCTAAATTCTATAGATGCAATTATATTTCCAGTGAAATAAAAAGCAAAGTTCTCATGACTTTCAGCTAATCAAGAACTGAATGAACCAAGATTATTGGGTGACACAATGCTGAAGCAGTACATTTCCCCTGCAGCACAGTTAAACTGGAAATAAAACCCCAAACATCCCTACCCTCCAAAAAAAGAGATCCTTCCAACAGCCATGCACACACATTCTCATACACCAATTTAACTGTGACACGAGTGACCTAAAGCTACAGGAATTCTCATAAAAGAGATGGCAACAGATCAATCAGAGAACTTAGCTGCCTCCATGGCAAACCTCAGACATAATAATAAGCAAACAAAATTTTAATTGCAATCGTGAAAATTATACTTCAGACTCAGAAGAGACATATAAAAATCAAGGAACATCATGCTAAATTTGTGTCACGCTTCCTATTGCCTACAAAAAGCAAGACCTCTTCTGCAAGGGATAAAGAACAGAAGCAGCATGAGAAAAGTTAACTCATATGAAAAGAGGGAAAATTCTGTCCTTATAACCTGAAAATATTAAAAGCCAAATGCTTTCTTGAAAGAGCACCTATTATATTTTTTTTCCTAAAAAGAGAGCTGCTCAAAACTGTAAAAGGGAATTCACATATATGTTAAACAAATAAAGAATGGGACTCAGTATTTTATATGATTTTTTCAGGCCAGAAAAGTCCTTTCCTTTCAGAATAAGATAGAGTTTAATCATGTTGAATAATACCAATGCTTTTCTTCTGTTCCCATGGAGTTCAGTTTCCAATATAAGCAGAAATGACAGTGCCTGGCACTGAAGTAGGCCTTAAAGATTTGACTCATTCGTTGGTAAAGAAAAGAAAGTGTTGCTTAAAACTCTTCAAATACATAAAACACAACATTTTTTTCATTAATACATTTTTGTTCTGAATTACACACAATAGTGTAATTCAACAAGACCTCTCTGTGGTTAGTAACTAATTTACTGAACAATCTCTATATTTTAAGGACTATGTAATAATCTCATTTGGCAATTCTGCATTTGATAGATAGGTAGATATGGCTACCTTTAATTTTAGCATGATTGAAACAATTTATATCTACTTCCTAAAAACAGGTTAAATAACCAAAAACTTTTTAAATTAACCAGAAGATTAACAATTTATTTCTTTTGTTCAAATGTATCTTTAAGGTCAATTTCTACAACTTGTTAATATATTTGGTTTATAGCTACATCTGGTGGAAGAAGATGGTATCAGTAAGGAGCTTACACAAATGTATATTAAAAAAGCCAGCTAGGATTAATTCTAAATCAACAGTTAAACTGCTTTTCACTGTTCCAATTTTCAAATCTGATTATTATTGTTAGGAGCCCATCGCTTTTACCATAGGTCAAGCAGTACATGCTCCTTCATCATACAGCAATAAAAAGAAAAAGACTTCTGACAAATGTGGACAAATACGGAGAGATAATTTAAGATTACAGAAAACAATCAACACACAGCTCCAGCTTGGAAAAGAAAACAAAATGCAGAAATTATGCTTGATATCAGTTTTCAACAATGCATTGAAATTGTAAATCAATAGTAATTACATGTCTAAGCAATTGATGTACTATGTATTATGATAGCAACTATGTATTTGATGTATAGAGCTTTCAGATTCTGAGGAAATATCAGAGCCTACTATATCAGTTGCATATCGTTTATATAAACAGTAGGAGGTGAATTTGTGCTTCGAACATTTCTAGTCTGAGACCTCCATCCTGAAATACAGCCAATATGCAAACCTGGTATTTAGTTAGAAAAAAGGGATCAGGTGTTTGCAGCAAGGCAAAAATTTGCATTAGCAGAGGAAGTAAAGTTTCTTTTAAAATAGCAGCATGACATTTAGGTCTACTAACCTTTGCACGCTACCATTACATTTTCAATATCCTAGCAATAATGTAGAGAAGATGAAAAATACATCAGGTATCATTTCATCAGAAAATAATTTTACGAAAATAAAGCTCGTATGCATGAGCAAATTGGTTTCAGGCATCTAAAACAACTGAAGTATCTAAGCTAAAATTTTGCAGAAAAACTGTCTGTAGCAAGTACTCTATATATAAATTTCAGCGTAAGTGATTAACATGTACTCAGAGATATGCCCTGTTGCATCTCTCCCAGGCCTCTGCTTTATGGGACAAATTTGTTCTTAGATTGTACAATGTTTATAGATTTAACAATATCTTTATTGAACATTGATAAAAGTTCTTGTACATCTAGGCTTTATTCCTGACTGAGCTGATTGGGCTTACCATTCTACAAACACAAAACATTAATATAGGATATCATGCATTACAATACAAAATATCTGATCATGACATATATAAAAAATTTCAGGAAGCTGATATCATGCAAACTTTACGTAATCAGAAAATACAGCCTTTCCACATGTATATTTAAGGATATATCTGTTTTTTGACAAAGTAAGGAAAGGTAAGATCTGTTTGGTTAACAAACTGAATTTACCTAGAATTCCTGGCAGCTCCCTCACAATGTGATAGATGAGAAGATCCAGGCATTTTGACAGGTATTCACTGCCACCTCGCTGCTCTTTTCCTGGCATGGTCTTTCTGCTGTCTCTTTCAATATACATCACGAGTCTACATTTAAACAAGTGCAAAACATTAACTCTCACACCAAAGAGAATAACACTATATGTCAAAAGAAGTATTGAACCAGACATTTCTGGTATCTGCAGTTACAATCAAGATGATACATTAGCTTTGGCTCTGTAATTTTGTTGAAATTTTAGACTTTTCTTTTAATCAACTCTAAACAAAAAAAATTACTGAGTCAAGGAAAGTTTAAATGAATATGTGATGTTAACATAAGGAGTAAATCTTCCGGCAAACTTAGTCAGAGACTAATTTTACAATCTGCTTTATTTTGAAATATGTGATCAATATGTGCAATAAAAGTGAAAGACTAAAGGCACTAATTTTCAGCACATAAGAATTCCAATAGCAAGAATAATTTAAGTCAATGTAATAAGCAATCAATCTTTTAGTGCAGAAAAATCATACTACATAGATCACATGGCAGCCTATTAAAATGTTAGCACTAGCTGGAATGGCCATATTGAAAGAGAGAAAAGCCCAAATGAGTCTTAGATCCTTTCTCTAGTAATCTGGTGTGAACAATTTCTAAAGACAAACTCAATGCTCACATTCCAACTGGTAAGTGCTCTGTGGCTATGCCGTTCTGCAGAATGACATTTCTCACAGTGAAATGGTAACTGATTTATTAGCCACTGGCTAACTTACAAGAGATTGCTTTAATAATACACCTGTAACAGAATGCTTCAGGCAAAATTTTAAAATGCTTATTTGAATAGACAGAAGGGCCAGACTTCCCTTTAGGGCCATACTATTGACATCTTTGTTTCACATTCGAACTCCCTCCGGGTCCTGTGCAAAGAACCATCAATCACTGGTGAGGGAAATCCATGATCTGGATTTTAAGTATGTACATCAGTACTATCTTTTTAAAATACTCTTCTTATAATCAGTGCTCTTTTACAGAGCTATGAAAACTACTTATTTACAGTGCCTCAAGTATTCATAACAACACTACTAGCAAATACATCTTTGCACCAAAAAAATGATTTACTCAACGAAATAAAAACTACCTAAGGATACATTTTGACGACGTATGTCTCTAAACAATACATCTCTTATCCTTCCTAACCTATTCTACAGAGACAAAGAGAGAGAGTAATCAGAAGACCCATTCAGTAACTACTTTTCACCTGTGCAATAGCCCAGATGCAACACATTCAGCTGCACTTCTCACAGACCATGAGGACATCTTTTATTCTTGCAATGTCTGGAAATTGCATTAGATTACAGGAATTTTGTTTTGCCTTTTAGAAAAGAACTACTTAAAAATCCGACACTGTGCTTCAAATAGAATTCTACTTTTACAAGCTTTACATGTTTTTACATAAAAGTTTGAATTTTTTAAATAAAATGGCCTTCTAGCCTTTCCAGACAACCACGTAATTTTTATTCAAAAAATGTTTAGCTTTAAAAAAAAATTACAAAATATCAGAGTTGGAATTAATTCTTTTCTTTAAGAAAACACTTCCACGATTTAACAATCATTTGATTCCATATGGAAATACACTTAGATCTGTTTAAGTTTTACTTAGAATGGGCCAAACAGACTTCAACATGAGTGGTTTTATTGCTTTGGGAGAAAGAGGTTCTTTTCTGTTATAAAAATATGTTCTATTACTTAATCACATTTGAGACGAATACAAAGTAGGTTCACTTATTCTGAGAGAGGAAAGACTAATGACTTCTCTCCTTTATGTTGTTCATCCATTCATAAAACTGTCTTTCACAAGAAGATTTTCTAAAAATATGCACAACTAGTTTTTCCCTGATAGTTCAGTTTAACTAAATATTGTCTTGAGAAAACTGTACAGATACAAATCGTATAGGCAGTAACGCATTAGAATCTCTGTTTTCCTTTGACAAGTTCCTCAGTCATATGTAGAACAATTCATCAGTTACTTTTATTTCCTGATGAATCTCAGTGTTCTATCTAGTGGGCAAAACCAGGCCCATAGAAACACATTTATTCAATTCATTTAGTGCACATGTTTGTCTTGAATGCAACAGTACATGAAAAAATATGTAGGTGTTAGTATAAATAAGTTAAATATGATGAGGAATAAAACCACTGTCTATGAAGCAAAGGTTTGGTTTAAAAACAAAAAAAATCAAGTGTCTGTATTGCAAGATATGGCCATCAGTGAGCTTTTACACTAAAAAAGCAAAACAACCCAAGTTTTCTGAAAAAAAATGTGAAAGAGTGGAGCAAAAAAGGGAAAATTCCAGAGTTAACAGTCCAGAGTGATAGGACCAGGAATGAGGTCTACTAATTAAAAGAATAAGAACTGTTCTCTTAAAAGGATGATCAACATGAAGTAAAGAGACTAAGTTCACAGAGAATGACAGACCTTCACAAAACTAAAGAAGGTTGTGCATACTCTGGGGACATATACAGTCCATTTACCCCAAGAAATCAAGGACTATTTATTAGTTTTATTATTATTTATTATTATTGTTATTAGTCAATCTCTGCTAACAGAAAAGGATGCAGATTTTTAAAGGACACTTAATACAGATATATTGTTTATTTTACAGAGATGTAACATCAGATGGCATATCATGCTAATAGAAGGGTCAATCTCCCCTTCCATCACCTTTTTTTTTCTTTTTAATTTGGTACCAGCTTGCTGGGTTTTTTTCCTGAAATCACTGACTTATGTAATTGTTCCCTCCTGCCTTCTATTTCCATGTTTTCCCATCTGACTGAGCACCAAGCTTTTCAGTTCTTTTCCTCACTACTTTTCTGAATCAGTCTTAAGATGTAGAAGGCAAATAGGCTATTCTAGATGTAAGACTTCAGTAGGTTTCCAGACAAAGCTTTTCCTTTGAGGGCACATATAAGATTTCAAAATTTAATAAATATAGGAGGTGGGCACAGGAAACACAGAAAGATTTTGCTCAGAGGTTATGCTGTTGTGCATAGTTACATTTCTGGTGAAATCTGTCAGGAATACTACCCTATCTTTCCACAAGTGTCCATCTCTGCAGACAGTAGAAAACAAGAGGTTTGAGTAAATTCTTTTGGGAGAAGTTCAATATCCAAGTCAGTCTCTGTTTACCTAGGAAATTCTCTGAAACCATTTAGATAGAAAAAGAACAATTCAGTGAGACTAATTGGAAATTATTGATAGTTCAGAAAAGGGTGAAATGAAAAGTCTCAATAAAACTTCAGGTTGCATCCCTCCCCTGAAGAACAAGTAACCTGCCTCTGCCAATCAAGGAGAAAAGAAGGAGTCTAGAAAACTCAGTGTGATTAGCAAAAGAAACTAATTTGCATAGTATAAGTAACAAGTGCTACTTCAGCCTAAAAGGTTTCATAACTACTCTAGCTGTTCACACGTGGAAGAACAAAAGGTATGTAATCGACTACCACGGAACAGGTAGGAAAAAAGAGAAACAGGTGAATTGTCTCAATGTTGTGGGACAATGGATTCACTTCAAAATTTCATCTCTTATTACATATCAATACTTTTCATCCACAGAAGTCAAAATCTGCACAAGCAAAGCAAAACAAGGAATTCATTCACCACTTCCCATGGGCAGACAGGCATTCTGTTCATTTCCACGAACAAAGGGCTCTATCACATGCAGTGGTTACTTGGGAAGACAAGTGCCATCACTTCTAACATCCCCCCCCTGCCCTTCCTTTCTTCTTTCCCCCATGAGGCCATGTGGTATGGAATATCCCTTTGGTCAGTTGGGATCAGCTGCTTCTCCACTATTATTTGGAATTATAAAGGTGTTTCCATACTCTTCGAGTAAGGAAAGACTTTTGAAAAGAGGTACAAAAAGAAACGTGCAATCAGATTCTGTAAACTCAGCTAATCAATAGGCATAAGAGGGAGATGCATGGAGAGGTTGTGTGTAAAAATACTCAAAAGAGAATGCCAACTGCTGGTACCATGGCCAAAGCCAGTAGATTCTGTAAACAGTAAAAACAAATAGGCAGGTAGTCTTAAGATTGTATTCAAGGAATCAAGACTCGTAACACAGGATACTTCTCATGTTCCCAGCCCAGAGGCACCATTATTGCTCACAATAAAAAGGGGTTTCAGCAAGTCCCTACTTCTGCTGCCTTTTATTTCCTGGTACCTGTGCAGAAACGGGAAGAAAACCACAAGGAAATCTGTTTTGCTAACACCAGCACAGCTAAAATAAGCTTGCCATTACCCTTCCCTTCCACTTCCTCTTTCCCTACTCCTCCTTCCATTTCACTTTCTCTCCCCTCCTTTCCCTGTCCCATGCCCTTCTCTCCCAATGAGCTGAATAATCATGAAACTGTTATTTTTCTCATATGCCGCAGTTTTTTCAGCTCCAAAACCACTTCCAAGGACAGATATCACAAAGGTTACCAGTGGGAAAAGGATTTTACTGTCTGAATTATCAGTGAAAAAATTTTTCCTGATATTAAATCTCAATCTCCAATGACACAACATAAGATCATTTCCTCTTGTCCTATTGCTCGTTACTTGGAAAAAAAAGACCGACCCCCACTTCACTACCGCCTTCTTTTAGGTAGTTACAAAGAGTGATAAGGTATCCCCTGAGCCTCCTTTCCTCCAGGCTAAACAACCTCAGTTCTCTCAGCTCCTCCTCATAAGACTTGCACTCCAGACCCTGCTCCAACTTAGCTGCTGTCTAAAGGCAGGACTGCTCTCCAGAGCAAGGCCTTTGGGATGCTGGCCCCAAGGCAGTCCCCATGCTCATGAGGCCCAGGGGGCTGTTTTCAGCACAAACAGCTGCACAGTAGTTGCCATGAAGAAAATTAACACTATCCCAGCAAAAACCAGCATAATTACTAAACTAAACAAAAGCCTTTTTCAGGGCAGTGTTGCCATGAAACAGTTATTATTGTTTTATCATCTACATCTTCCTTTAAGTGATACACACTGAAAAATTGCCTTATATTGATTATCGTTATCATAAACAGATTTTATCATCTAAAGCAATATAAATCCTGTTACAGGTATTAGTTGCAGCTGCTGAAGACAAACCATTAACCAGAAATTATGCACATTTCACCACATGCTCTTTATATTTCTCAAATCAAACACCTTCAGAAACAGAATCTGAGTATATAAAATATTTTCAATCATTATCCAACTGATTTCTGCTTCCTGTACTAGCAATTTAGAATTTATGAGTCTTAATTTTGAAGAAACTTTTCTGTCAGAAAACTGAAGACATCTAACTAAAATACTCCAACAGGAATTCAACGAGTATCCAGTATCTCTGTTGGGCTTAAGATTATTCCAGAGTTTTACAGTGATATTAGAATGCAACTGTCTCCTGATTTAGTGAGTCATTTCTCCTCTCTGTAACTACCTTACTTTCTGGATGCTAGAGAAAGGTTTCAGATGATCTATTCTAATAAGAGATATACTGTTCACTAAAGAACAATTATGAAGAAAACTTAACAAATTAAGAAAAACACTTTATCAACTCAATAAACCTGCTATAAGGCTTGCCTATTGTTTTACCTAATATGTTACATTATGTATTGGTCTCTAATCAGCCGTGTCTGGAGCATCACAGTAAAACAGCAGGATAAAGCCAAAAGTCGTAACACAAAATCACATCCCAAATTCACAACACATTCTCTTCAGAAAGATAGCTGGTTGGAAAGCATTATAAATAAAGCAAATTGTTGATAAAATTATTATTCTCCTTCACATAATATCTTAGGTATATATAAACAAATAGTAACTGTTTGTGCAGGATTTCTGTCAGACCTTTCTCCAAACACACAGGAGAGTCCTATGCAGTATATCAAGCACATGAATAGCATGAGTTATTAAAAATGGTCACATTATTAAAAAGTTATTCACAAATCGTTAGAGGCATTTTACGCTAACCAGAACACATAATCTCATAAAACATTTCTGGAAGTGTAAAAAGATACACATAAAAAAACTCCTGGGATTCAGTACCTGTTCTGTGTGATTTTACAAATATTGAGATATCTACAGCTTTGCGAGTGAAGGAATATATCTAATTCTAGTACCCTACAAGGTGTCCTCTCACAGTGGCTTCATGGTATAACTCAGCTGCCCCTTCCTTTAACTCCAATGTATACATCCTAATTCTTCTCAAATGTAAGATACAGTATTATATTTTCTGTAGATGTAGTTAGATTTGTAGCTACTTACAAGCCTCATCCTTTCTTACTTTCAGTTCCAAACCTGCTTTATTTCAATATTGTAAAAACTATGTTTACACTTCATTTTACTCTTCTTCATATGAAACAGTAGAAGATATAAATCCCAACTAAAATTTCTTTCATCTTACTTCTCTGATCACCTAGAAACATGGTGACAATTCATATTCAAACACAGTCTAATTTGCTCCTCTCTGATACAGGAATGTTTCTGTCCCAACAGAAGACACAAAATTTTAAAAAACAATTACATTGTGATCCAGTAATTTCTTGCAAAGTATTCTAGAATATATAAAAATTAAATACTTCATGTAGAAGTCACAGGAATTTATTGGTCATTATGTAAATCACTCTCCCAACACATATAGCCAAAAAATACTATTTTACCTTGAGTGTGACTATCCTGAAGAGACTATAGACTATACCAAACCCCAAGATGAGGAAGGTACATGGCAGAACCTTTTATTTTGCTTTCCCACCATAGCAACAACTCACTATTGCAGTGTATCTTTTGCCCTACCCAAAAATGCAAACATTCACTGGGACCACAAGTTACTTTAAAAGACAGATTCTCCCTGTAAGACAGTGGTTTCCCCTTGTGAATAATTGTCACCGGATGATCCCAGACAAAACAGTTTCATGAGTGAAAGGACTCATATTACACACAATACAATTCACTTCTAAAACACTGGCTCAAAAATACCACACATTTTAAAGTATTCCAGGTACAACTTTAAAGATTATATCTTTGATTATCTTCCATTATCACCTTACCTTGTTTGACAACTGAGGAGCAGCATCTCCCTGTTATTAATTAAAACTTGTAGCAAGACCAGAAAGGCTTTTGCTCGAATAAAAGTTGAAGGACTTTCAAGTAGACGAGTAACTGTAGTCACAAAATCCTTGGTGTAAATAAACACAAATATGTTAAGGTTACTCACACTGTACTGTAAGACTGTATGCACTTTAAATTTGCTCATTTTCATGTCACTCATAGGAAAAAAAAAATCCATAAAACACTAGCAAATAAATTCTGTCCAAGACTGACTGGCCCAGTGTAAAGCTGCTTTGAACATCTTCACAAGTGGTAGAGTAACAAGTAAACACTATCTAACATACTATGTCCAAAATGGTATGAAATTAACTACAAAAGATGATAAAACTTAAATTTTTAAATGACTTACCTTAAGGATAAACATAGGATATTTTAATATATTTACTTTAGAAGAAAGTTATCTATTTTCAGAATACATAGGTATTTAAGCACAAATATGATTTTTTACCTATTCATTCCATTATATGCACAAATATCAAAAACTACACCTTAGTTGGACATAATCTTGTCTACATCAAACTCCAAATTATACACCAGATGCTCCAGATAGATGATAAAATTGTTTCTACCTTCTTTGATTGTTCTTATCTAAACTAATTTTATTTTGAGTTCAGAAAGTGAAAAACATCTTTACAAGGAAGAAACAAAATTAGGACTTGGAAAGAAAGAAAAAGGATAAACAAAATCAGAATGAAAAACTGAGCCATAATCTACAAACTGTGTCAACTGGCTCTAGCAAGAATTAGACTGAGCACAAATGGCTTTATCAACAGAACCTGCCTTCAGACAGTTGAGCTGCACTCTCAAGGGGGTGACACTACAGGATATAGAAGAGTAGTGTATGCAAGTTGTGTACAAAGTTAAAAATCCTCCTGTGTGATGCGCATTTAACACACATTATCATTATTATTGTTCAAATTCCCAATCTGCTGAAGGAATAACTGCAAACCAACACTGACTAAAATGTATTAAGGACATCCTTTGCAACATTTAACTACATATCTTTATGGAGAATGGAAAAAGAGCAGGAGTGCAAGAGCTGGCCAAGAAACCATCAGATTTTACTCTGATACCATTTTAACCCTGTCTTCAAAAGCAGTTATCAGACAGTAACTACAGAAGTCCCAGAAAAACAAACTGCTATTAGTTATTCTAGAACTGTTTTCCTGTATTTCAACAATATATTTCATAAACAGAAGGGTTCCTCAGTCTTGGGATTTAAAAATGTAAAGTTTACTGCTTTAAACATTTCAACAGCTCACAGAGCATGACTTGCAGCTCCTCCAGTATGAAAATCCAGCAGTAAAGTTCTTCAGTTACAAACTAATAAATGCAAAGGTTGAATTTTAATTAAGTGTGGTTTGGTTTTTCAAGGTTTTTTTTTTTTGTAAAATTACTCAAAACAACAACAACAAATTTTTTATGTTCAGAAATCCCATAAAACCTCAGACACAGTCAAAGAGTATATATAATGCAACACTGACTGTGCTAACATGAATGGACTTGGTAAACCATGCACAGACATCATGACAAAGACACATGCAACTACAAGCCAAAGCACATCTGACTATTTTTAGTTCTCATACTCTGGAAAGCAAGAATATTTCAATGCTACACGTGGGGGTTAACATGAGTTAAGACAATTAAACTTAGTTACATCAGACTTAATCTGGGAATGCTCTAATAATCTGGTTTAAGAAATAAATGTGACCTGTTGGAATTTGCTTTTCTGGCCAGTTTGAGGACTGCAAAACAGCAACAGTTTATCTAAAGAAAATCTCAAGCACATCTTTGCAGACCTGCAGGACTTAGTATCTATCAGAAAAGCCAAAAATCACTCAAATACTGCCAAATACATTATTTACAATTTCACTGTTATACTGTTCCTCCCTCCCCTGCAAATGTTTGATGTATCCATGGAGACTCTGCAGGGTAAGGACATTCTTTTCATTTCAACTGAACACACTGCAATAAGATTATGACTTTATATTGGATACACTGAGTAATACTGCAAAGCACGTTTAAAACAAAAGAAATTATGTTTTTGAATTGGCTACACAAGAGGAAAACAGCTAGACCACTATCTCACTATACAAGAACAAAAATTACAATAGCAAACATTTGTTGCATCGTTATTTTCACATTGTATTTGTTGCATGGTATTTTCAAACTCCCTTCTATGTTTTGCAAATGCCTCCATATTATAAGTTTAGAGTATAAAGATTTTGTTAAAGATACTTTTATGTTTTTATTAATTCATACTGATAATGACAAAATCATCTACAGTGGTAGTTACCTGTTCACATTCAGGTAAAAGAGAATTGAAAACAGTTACTGAAATATGAGGACAATGCTTATAATGTATTTACAATGCAGTTGTGACAACATATTGCTGTAAGTATTTGAATAATTTTACTTACGACTAGTTGAGGAAAAAAAATTTTTAAAAAAACCAAATAAAAAACACCCTGTCCCATTATCTGACCTCTGGAAGAACCAAGCTGCCTTCAAAAAGCTGTGACTGATTTTCACTCATTCAAAGGTGAATCTTGACAGCCAGATGAAAGTAATGAGCAGCGGGGGTTTTTTAATCTACTGCTATAATGTGTCAAAGATTCTTGATTTTGATTTCTTTTTCCATGCTTTATTTTAAAAGCATCATTTCAACTATTTTAGTTTCCAAAACAAGAAAATAAAATGGAAAGTCTCTGTATCAGAGAGGGACAAAACCAACCCAGTCCCTTTTGGCTATTGTAGTTCTCTGGAATTTTGTGTTAGTGTCAATGATCACAGAACTGCATTTCTGGCTTTTGTTTCATGACTGCTTTTTATTGCTATTCTTGAAGAGCGAAAAAACAAGGGCAGTCCTAAGTCTTACAAGCTAAGGGTGTTTCCAGATAACATATACAAAGCTAAATTATCTCCATCTTGAATTTATATCTTTAAGTATCTTTTAATATGTTGTTTGCACCTGAATTAAAAAGATAGTCACTTCTTTGTCACTACCTTCTGTGTGACAGAGAGGTCTTTCTGCCTCTTAAACTGAGCTACACAAGAATTCTACAGAATGCAAAATAATCTGTAGGCCAACACTGCTCACTTTTCCCTTCTCTCATTAAGGTGGACTTGTGCATCATGAGCATGAAATATTTCAAAGTGCACAGACTATTGAATTCAATTTTCAGCTCTAAAATAATATCACTCTGTGTAATGTGACAGCAGCTGGCAGTTCAATACAGAAGTGTGTTTGTATTTTTAGATTCTATTCAAGAAAAATAGGAATTTAGTTTCAGCTTCCAAAATCCTACAATCTCGTTTCCAGATCACAGAACATTTTGAGTTGGAAGGGATCATCAAGTCCAACTCCTAAGTGAATGGCTCACACAGGGATTGAAGCAACAACAACCTTGGTGTTATTACCACCGGGCTCTAACCAACTAAGCTAATCTCATTCCAAAAAAACCAACCAAAAAACAGCCCACATTCTATGATATTTAAGTTTGTCTGAGCTGTAATGCAGGTACAGTTACCAAATGTGGACACATGCAGTAGAACCAGACCTACTTTATCAGTTTTTACAGTATAATAGTTTTTACTTACAGCTTTGGGTACTATTCCCACTTCTATGATTTGACAGTTTGATATATACTGTTAAAGGAGTGTCTATATTTGTCTGTATGTCAATTTTCTAATCTGCAAAATTTGATTAGAATTTTTCATAACAACTGCAGTATCAGAAAGGGAATTCTTCTAGTAATTGTCCGTAAGAAATTCAGTATCAGTATGGGAGTCCTTTTAGCAATGTTAAGTCCTATATAACCCAGGAATTCTTCACAGACAACATCATGTTGTAGCCATAGCCTTGTTACACATTGCATTCTTTTGCTGAATGTTAAAGTGAATAGTTTTTGACCATGCTTCTCTGAATATACCATCAACTCACAGTAATGTGCACTGTTAGTGCAACATTACAGGACAATTTGCCACCTCTTAGTGCTGTTGTGGGATCTTGAAAGCTTAAGGCCAGCTGACATGCACTCACAAAAACACACTGGCAAATCTGACAGGGTACAGAAATGAATTTTTGGAAGAGAATGAGTGATTTCAGGCCACATGGGTGGGATAATTTTTTAATTTAAATATAATTGTTGAAACAATATGAAGGGAAATAAAACTCTGTCAACTAATACCCAGCAGATTATTATAGTCAAGATGATTGTCAGGTTACAACATACATTACAACAGAGTATCTGATGAAAACAGGAGCTAGAGTTCTTATTTTCTTTGCGATTTTTATATTTTCCAAACAGAGGGAGATTATTACTTTCATTTATGAACTATGCAGATATACTGCCAAAAAATAAACACTTTTTCTCTACATACAAAATAATTTGGGGATCAAAGTAGAAAGCTTTTAATCACTTCTACCAAAAATTATATTAGACGTAAATCAAAACCAGTAGTTTTATTCAGTGACACTAAAAAGAAAAACCTAAGGTATTAAAATGCTAATTTCTGCAAGATATTTCACTTACAAATTGACCTAAGGTCCTTTAAGGAGAGCATAAAGTACAGCTTCAGATTTAATCAGGACACTCCTTATTTTCTCTTTTGAATTCTAAAAGAGCTATGTCAAATAGCTGTCCTTGCTCATTCCTTACTGATTTTCCTTAGGGCCCATTATCAATTATGGTCAGGCTAGGGTATTCATGATTGATTGAATCCTAGATACAGGAACAATTTATAGATCCATTAGTACCATTTCTCAAAGATCCATGAGAGAGAGAAAAAAATGATACACTGTATAATTCAGATTTTAAGCAAATACAAATACAAAAGAAACACATTCCTCATTTCCTGCTACTCAGATATGCAAATGTCACTGAGAAGCATTTTGAAAAACCAAAACCACTAGCAGTGTCAACTTTAACTTTTCCTTTAATTAAATTCCATTACAGTGAATAATATTAATCTGAACTCAAACCTTTTCTTGAATTAGCCTCTGTAGATGAATCCCACATGACAGCATTGCTGAAAACATCGTGAGCATGTACTGCTGAATTTTGCATATTCCATTTGCCAAGGAATTTAGTACAGCTGTTAATCCCACTTTTTCAATGACACTCTGGAAAGCATTAGGTGAGGAACGAGTAATTCTGCATAAAGCCTACAAAAGTGAAAAAAAAAAATATAATGGCACTGTTATCTCAAGAAAAATAATGGAAAATAAAAGCACATGGTGAGTTTTTCAACAGTTTAGGAATATAAGGAATTCATACATATTCATTCGTAAGACAAATATTAGAGGAAAAGACCACTTATTTTTAGAGACCTGGAATTCTTCTAAATATATATTACCATAAACACTGTGCAGGTGAAATTCAAATATTTTGTACACCAACATCCACATCAAAAGTCACATAACTCTTTTCCTCTAGAGAACAATAATGATGGAGCATCACCATCCATGCTTGAGTCTTTTGTCAAGCACAGAATATAAACAGCATCAGATAACCCTGTGCTAGAAAGGAGTATAGGGAGAGAAAATACAGACATGGCACATGCCACAGAAATTATGGGCACCCATAAAGGTGGGCATCTTCTCTTTCCCTGCTCATGGACAAAAATGTGATATGTAGTAGTTCAATGTATAAAGTCTATCTTTAGCTCTAGATACTCCTTCAGATCTAGGTACTTATTAAGAAACAGTGGTTAGTACAATAAACATGCAAACTATTCTCCAAATGGTTGATTTGCAAGTATCAGTGAGTAAAACAATTTTAATAGAAAATGCAGATACTGACCATGCTCTAGTGAAGTGAGCACAAACCTGTTCTGTGTCTACTAACTTAACTATTTCCTAGCAAACATTACCAAACAACCTCCAGGGTGGCTTCATCTCCAGATCAACACAGCTTTTCCTTTTGATACCTGTGAAAATGCAACCTTCAAGATACTACAACTGCTTTTGTTCTCTCCAGATAAAGAAAATAAGACTCTTTAAACATTAAAAATTTCTTTTTCTTTGGCTTGAATAGACTTTCAGCATAGAAGAACAGCTTATGTCAAATACCTGGATTCACATGAAAATCTGAATTGGTTTTCAGGAAAAACTTTGAAGGTGACTCCCTTCTGTGAAATGTAGGTAATATTTATGATTTCTTTGTTCTCTTCAGACCAGATATATTTAGAAATTGCTGTTTACTTGGTGTGCACTCAATAGTAAGGTCTCATTTAAGAGAAAGTGTAGTCAATTACACAGAATACTATCACCAGAGAAAAGCTTTCCATGTAAGAACACCAGAAACTGTCCAGTTTACCAGTGCCCTTAGAAACATTACTCAAAACAAACTAGAAAAGAAAAGAAGAAAAAAGAAAAAAGGCATAAAAGATGGTAAATCAGGAACTTGACAGACATTTTATTGATGCTGTTCATCTACTCTGCTCCTGTTCTTCCTTGTCCTTTATGGTCCAGGAACCATATCGATTGCAGCCTTTTACTTTTCTTCTTTTATTATTTTTTTCCCCTCTTTTAAAACACAGACACTCAATCTCAGTTTCTTAGTACAGCATGCTCTATTTCTCCCAGGATACAATCCAGCCTTTCACCTCAATTCAGAGTTTTCGAAATGAGTGGGCAGGAGGTATGTGCATTCACTAAAAACATCCTTGAGGGTCATACTACCAATGAACTGCTGGGACTCAGGGACATGCTGTGCCATAGCAACATGGAGCTAACTTGTGTGCTAACATGGTGTGCGCAGACTTTCCACTGCCTCAGATCTCTGCTACAGACCTTGCCAAAAAAGGGTGATCATAGTCACAGGCCACCAGATGACTTCCAGGCAGATCTCATAGGAAAGACATGACTGTCTTATAGGATCATACTGCAGCTTCGGCAGCAGCAGCAAAGCTCCAGCTGACCAACAGCCAAGAGGAGAAGCTTTAAATTCCCATTAGTTTGTATATCACAGAACACTCTGCTGTATTAATGAACCTAACACTTCAGCAAAGCAGTAGAATTCAAATGGCGGATAGAGGACAAAGCATTCTAAATCACTTCAGCAGATCCAATATCTGGAGAGAACAGATGGATACAGGTCAAAAAGTGGTGGAGCAGGAATTGGAAATGCATGATGAAAGAGGTAAGAGTAGAGCTCTTACCATCTTCTCCAGACAGGAACATGGAATGTTCTTAGTGAGAGTAAGGCTTCAGCAGAGCCTCTCCTGGAATTGGCTTCTCCATCCCTGCTCTCTGCACAGCCTTAATCAGCACCTTTTCCCTCAGCAGCTCTAACCTTTGCCTCACGATTCTGATCGGTCACTTCCAACTTGAGATTCTCCAGGATTCTATGATCATCTCTGCCCTATCCTTCTAGTCTTACAGGCCACATGTGATTGGGTAACATTCACCCTTCCACGTCTCTCTCAAGTTTGAGAATGAATGCACTTAAGCATCTGCAATATACAAGTCTCTGAAAGAAACTATTCAATACCAATTACTTAAGAAAATAGCAAAAGAAACCAAATCCCCAAAAAGACTGTGCTGAGCTTTCCCAAATTAAATTCCACTTAAGTGGCTTATGTTTTGTTACTTCACTTCCAGCAGAAAAAATCATCTCCTAGAAACAAAATTTTAAGGTTTTTTTTTTTTTTTAATTAAAAAAACTTTCAGTATACTGGAAAGAAAATATGCTTCCTGCTGCTGAACTTGTCAGAATATCACTTTGACATCTTACAGATTTTTTTTTTTCTGAGTCTTGCAAGATGATAAAAAGACACAGCTTTCCTACAGGCAAAATCTGTGATATTTACCTGAGGCATGTTAAGACTCCAAAGTGAGAAAAAAATACTGAGACACAGTCCACGTTTGCCACCTTTGACAGGCAGGACAAGGTAAAGTGTCATTTCTTGACTCCAGAGACTGAAGACAGAGAATCTTCTTGATATATTTTTATTATTGATTGAATAATCATAAGTAAAATTCCATAGCCCCCTATTGTTGATACACTTTGCAGGCAGACTGCTAACTCTAAGTAAAGATATGACAGATGTATTTCTTAACAGAAATGTATTTTTATATTCGAATAGAGATGTCAGTTAAGAAGAAATTCTTCAGGATACATTCAAACAAGACAGGAATGACTGCATAATAAAATGAAATAGGACACTGATGATGTCAATTTATGTGGTCATGCAGGATAAAAATGGCTACATATCTGTAGCAACGATTTAATAAATGTAGAAATCATACAGTACACTATAGCTGGAGAATACATTAGTATTTTATTTTTTTAATTAGCATGCCACTACAATCTCCATAAACTTTAGCTGGGAAAATATCTGCCTGCACTAGATTTCAAGATCAATTGATTGTTACCAAATGAAGTTAAGATCATACCTCCAAATGTTGCAGCAGTATTAGTACATAACCATAATTTATATCAGGCATTGAGCAATAAGTTTACCTACTTGTTACTTTAGTGTTTCACTACAGAGCAGCAAAAGAATTAAAGTACCACCTTAGTGCATCCTACTTTAGAAGCTTCCTTGTTCAATGCACTTCATATAAACACTGACAAAGTGGTTCACCTGAACCTTGCAGCCTTGGGAGGATCCAGTGATCTGGGTTCTCACAAGAGGCAGAGGATACAGAGGGACAAACAACAACCCACTCTTCTCATCATCAGTAGACACTCATCCAAGGACAAAGTGTGCAAACCACATGGCATTGATGACAGTACCCTCTGAGCCCACTGCCACAGAAAGCCATAATGAATTTACACTGATGACAAGTTTATTCTTGACAATCAGAAGTATAATTTCTGCATATTACTAAGCAGAAAAAAAAGTTCTTGGCCACCTCAAGCTTACTGTACTTTCCAAGAAGAAACTGAGTTTTCAGGAGGGGAAAAGAAAAAAAGCCAAGAAAAAAGCCCACTGACACTTCCTCTGGTGATCTTTCTTAGCTCAGTGTCTGAATGCAATTGAGACAGACAGTTTCTCCAGGATATGCTGCTTACTGCAGTACACAAGACAGGCATAACTGGCCAACTGGCCCCTGTGGAGCAGGCCCTGGAAGTCAGCTGTAGGAATCAAGGGAATGGTGAATGATGGAAGCAAAGTTCTCCATGCAGATAGCAGAGAAACAAGAGGGAAATTTCAGCATGTGTTGAAAGAGGTAAAAAGCCATAAAATACTATGACCTAGTAGCAAACAAATAACAACTGCCCAGTCTAATGATTGACTAGAACAGAAAGCACTTGATACAAAACAACCCTTATATCAAAAGTAGTGATAGGAGAGAGGATCAAGCAGGGTACTTTAAAAACTCAGTAAGTAAAGGAAATCGTAACTCTTACCTCCAGTCTTTTCCCATATATGCAGTCATGATGGAAGCATAAAACTCATAGATCAGATGGGTAAAGTCACAAAAAGACCCTTTCTGATAAAGCAGCCTAATAGCCAGACTCACACATATACTTTACATATTTAGAGACAGATCATTCTCTGCCCATGAAAGTTCTAAGACTGTTTTTTGCCAAGAATTTCAGATGCTACAGAGCAAAGGTTTCTACAACACTTATTTTACTGAATAGGTTTCCTGTTCTAAAATGTCAAGACATTTTCCCAAAATTTGAGCAGTTTATATTGCAGGCAAGACTCTGCCACAAATACACACCGAGATGAACAATCAATAAATAGATATCTTTTTAAAAAGTATAAATTTATTATACCATTTACCTCTTCAGCTACATTTCAAATAAATTTTTATTCCTCTCTCTTTTATCAGCTCTGTGTGTCTATGTGCATACTGCTGCAGCAGTGACACTACCATTTTCCATTTGGAAAGCAACAATAAACTGATTTGCGAGCCTGAACTCTACTCAGAAAATCAGCATCCACTTTTCACAATTTAAAATAAGCCAACATATTTTTCCTTTCTGAAATATTACCTGTATTGGTGGATAATGCTTTTGTTTTTTCAACAAGAATCATAGAAAAGCTTGGGTTGGAAAGGACCATAAAGGTCATATAGTTCCTACTCTCCTGCTATGGGCAGAGACAGCTTCCACTAGACCAGTTTACTTAGAACTCCATCCAGCCTGGCCTTGAACACTGCCAGGAAATGGGGCAGCCACAACTTTTCTGGGCAACCTCTGCCAGTGCCTCACCACCCTCACAACGAAGAATTTTTTTCCAATATCTAATCTAAACCTATTTTCTTATCGTTTGAATCCATTCCCCTTTGTCCTGTCACTACATGCTCTTGTCAAAAGTCCAAGAGCTATGGTTAAACTCACAGTCCTGCTAATTATTTTCTACCTCATAAATCTTTTTGTTCCGAAACTTCTGCTTGCATGTCATCACTCTGTTTGTCTTGCTATCATTCTATACTGCCTTAAAAATTCAGGGAAAAGACTAGGCCCTGACAATTTTATAAAAAGTAACATGAATTAAACTAAGTCTTCTAAACAAGTCTTTGACAAAGAGAATAAACAGTTCTCATTTGAAACATCATACAAAAAGATAAATTTCAATTTTGCAAGAATTTAAAAGATTCTTTGAAAGGTTAAACTTTTCAAACATAACTCATTATTACCAGCATAAGGAAACATGTTCTGGAAAATGACGAATTACAAGAACTATTCATAAGCACTGAAGTGCAATAAATGCACTTTTCAATTTCAGAAATTTTTCAAATATATTTTATTGTAGTCTGAAAAACAAAAGCACAAACATA
Source organism: Corvus kubaryi (assembly GCF_017639235.1). Taxonomy (NCBI): domain Eukaryota; kingdom Metazoa; phylum Chordata; class Aves; order Passeriformes; family Corvidae; genus Corvus; species Corvus kubaryi. The sequence continues at coordinate 14,172,120 of NW_024581137.1, forward strand.
CAGCAAACATGCTCAAATATATTTCAATTTCAATTCAGAATGTTTTTCAAACTAAACACCACAGAATTGCACTACCACAAAAGGAAATTCCTTACCGAAACAGCAGTTATCTTCAAAGAATCTCCTGTAGAATGTGTGAAAAGGTACCACAAGACAGGTCCAATTTCTCCTGTAATAAATCCTTGTGCATGGCATGACCGAGTAGTAGAAACATTTTCAATTATCTTTGCTGCTAAATGGTTCACTACCCGCTCTTCCTACAGGAAGGACAGGAAAGGAAAACTCATTTGCAAATGTTTCTAATTTCTTTGTAAACTACCACCTATGTCCACATTTTATTCAGTGCATATTGTCTTGGTGTGGTTTCTTCATTCTTTTTGATACTTGCAAAAGTAATTTTTCAAGAAACCTCACCTGGTGACAAAGTTATGTTTACAGATCCTACTTCCCCCCACTTTTTCTCCTACTGCAAAGACAATTTAATACAAGTATAATACAAAACCTCTCAGCTCCAAATAATCACCCCAAATTAAATGCAGTCATTAAAAATGAAGAGCTTTTATTATGTTAGAGGTGTTCCATTATCAGCGCTTTATAAATGAATGAATTTGTGTCAACACTCATCACTACACCATGCTCTGAATAGCACAATTATGACATACACAGTTATAATAGGAAAAAAAAATTACATTAAACCCTCTTTATTCAGAAGAGTCAACAAATCCTGGGATACAGAAAAAGACTTCTTGCAAATTAAGTTATTTCATAACTCCCTTCTTTTCTCCTGAAACAGACAATCCTGATCAATGCTTAAGATAAATTATTAGGTCCCATTTACTACAAGAAGTCCTAAATTTCCATATGGGATTCCAAATCCTTCATATTTTTAGTACTAACCACATAATTTTCACACTGCTGGTGTTATTTTGGCTGTGCATTGCCTCACCTCATCTCAGTCTTAAACTACAAAAAAAGTAGTGTCTTTCAACAATGTCTTAAATAGCATCTTGAATTCAACAAGAATGAATTTTAATATGATTTTTATAATTCAATTTGTCCTTATAGTCTGGCTTTGCAAATAATTTATCATAATATCTAATTGATTTCTTTCATAAACTAATCTATATTAGCCTACTAAGCTTTAGATTTCTGACATTTATCTTTACAATTGGAGCCACCAACAACTGTGAACAACAATAATGAAACCTTTCAGAAAGTAGTACAAAAGCCTTGCAGAAGGGGAGAACTTATACTTCAATAAAAATATATTCAATATCCACTTTTCCTTCTACTGACTTAGTAATTCTAAAACAGAGATTTTAGATGTAGAAATATTTGGAAACCAGTACAATGCTATCAAAAAAAAAAAAAAAAAAAAAAAGAGGCTGCATTCATCATTTTCATGGTAATTCTTCCTGTTGACCCAAAGAACTGCAGCTCTAGTCAAAACGCTTAACAGAAATATCAAAGTCAATTTCCATCTAAACTGGTTACACTCTTTATATAAAAACTCCACTGGTAGATGGTCTTCCTTCTTATTTGCAGACATAAAACCAAAGAGCATTTAGGCTTCTATCTTTTTACAATCTTGATTACTGCAAAATATTGCATTATTTTGACCTATTAAAGACCTAAATATACAAATAGTCATACATGTTTACTAAAATTAAAATTCCGAAAACTTTTTATAAATAATGTTCAGTTTTAATCTTTTTCTGTGAATTATACTTCTGCATTTCAGTCTTTTTGGGGGGGGGGTTCAGTTATATTAAAAATACATGGATTTATCAAATTGACTACATGCATTTAACAACAGAATCTGTAAATGAAACGTAATAGTCAAGTTAAGTCTCTCATATATGATGATATGCCAACTGGGACTCTACTCCTAATTTAAGCAGCCATAAACACTTAATAAATTAACTATAATCCCATTAATTAATGATAATCAAAGCATTATACAGTGGATAATAGCTGTTAGTAATGTTAACAAGTTTCCAGATGCAATTACAGCCTTTCTTTTCAAAATTTGGTCCCAAAGATGTGCTTTATTTCCTCTCAGCCACTGATGAGTTATGCCCTGTTCCAGACTGTCCTGCTACTTTGACTAGAAAATGGTCATGTATTATCACTGTGCTCTAAAAACTCAATGATGCTGTTGAAGTAATTCTATTTGCTGCCACCTGAGACCTTCCATTTCAGCTCCTCTGATATCTGTTCCTGAGCACTATCTAAGCAACAAGCCTTGTACCATTTTCTGCTTAATTAGCTATCTGCAAGGGAAGCCTGATCTAAACCAATATTTGGCCTCTAGACTAAAGAAGTCATCTGGTGATGTTACCAGGACATAAGCTATTTTAGTGAACAGAAATGGATCTTCAAGATATGAGTAAAGCAGTTCCATATATCAGTAACCCTCTGTCCATATCATGAACTGCATGAAATCTAAAACTACGAATAGAACTGTATAAAAAAAGTAGTACTTTACTTTCAATGGGTTTAGATTTCAACTAGTTTTATAAAGCACACTTAAAGCTCCTAATTTTCAGTCATGTTGAACACTTTGAAGATATACCTGTTTCCAGTGAAGTCAGGGATGCTTAGTGAAAAAGAGCCCTCAGTGAAAATGCAAATACCGGAAGGATAAAAAGTTGCTAGCTACTCAAAGAAAACTCCTTTTAATCTAGTCTTTCCATT
>NW_024581137.1:14175216-14218308 GCF_017639235.1 Corvus kubaryi
TTTTTTTGAAATAACTGAATCTACTGGATATTTTTACTGACTGCTATAAATTTAACAGTGCACCAAAAATTTTGGAGGCACTGAAGTTACAGTCACTATGCTAACCAATATACTACCTAAAAATAGCATAACTTCATTTTATTAAAGGTTAGGATAAAATATTTTATGATCTTTTTAAAGTAGGTTTACTGATGAAACTAAGGTGCAAGGAGCTGTTGACCCCACTGAAGGCAGAGAGGCCCTGCAGAGAGACCTCCACAAATTAAGAGGTCTGGGCAATCACCAACCATATGAAATTTAAGATGAGCAAGTACCAGATTCTGCACCTGGTTGGGTCAACCCTGGATGTATGGACAGACTGGGGAACGAGATGCTGGAGAGCAGCACCATGGGAAGGGGCCTGGGGCTCCTGGTTGATGGCAAGTTGAACATGAGTCAGCAGTGCCCTGGCAGCCAGGAGGGCCAAGCGTGTCCTGGGGGGCATCAGGCACAGCATCACCAGCCAGGGAAGGGAGGGGATTGTCCCACTCTGCTCTGCACTGGGACAGCCTCACCTTGAGTGCTGGGGGCAGTTTTGAGTGCTAAAATACAAAAGAGACATTAAGCTGTTAAGGGAGTGTCCAAAGGAGGGCAACGAAGATAGTGAAGGACCTTGAGGGAAAGACGTATGAGGAGGGGCTGAGGCCACTTGGTCTGTTCAGCCTGGACAAGAGGAGTGATGGGAGACCTCATTGCAGTCTGCAACTTCCCCATGAGGGGAAGCGGAGGGGCAGCCACTGATCTCTTCTCTCTGGTGACCAGTGAGAGGAACAGCACGAAGCTGAGTCAGGGGAGGTTTAGGTTGGATATTAGGAAAAGGTTTTTCACCCAGAGGGTGGTTGGGCACTGGAACAGGCTGTCCAGGGAAGTGGTCACAGCACCAAGCCTGATAGAGTTCAACAAGAGTTTGAACAATACTCTCGGGCACACGGTGTGACTCTTAGGGTGTTCTGTGCAGGGCAGGGAGTTGGACTTCATGATCTTTGTGGGTCCCATTCAACTCAGGACATTCTATGATTCTATGATCTTATATTATACTATATATAGATACATATACTTGAATAGCAGCATAATACTGATAAATAAACATTAAAGCTGAAGGATTTAGGAAGTAACACTGCATTCCACAAAATTCTTCTAGATCAACTTTTAAGTACACTTCTTCCTTTAATCTAAGAAGACAGAATAAAAAGAAACTACAAATAATGAATTAAAGCTGTATCCTCCAAAGCATTCATGATTCTAAGAATTAAGTCTTAGTTTGGCAACAATTTGCAATATAAAGCCTTCAGAGAGAAGAGTAAATATGTTGAAATGAAACTTCTAAATACTTTTCGTGAATTTTTTTTTTAAATTCTGGCAGTAAACTGGAGAATTGATATCTAAAGAGGAAATTAAAGTGATAATGTATATGATTCAGAGAATTACTCTTATCCTATAGGCAGTTCTGCCAGTAAAAAACTGATGTCTAAAGAAATAAAAATGACAATATATATGATTCAAACTGACCCTGTGATAGTATAGGCTGTACTATACTTTCTGAAAAAAACAGTTGTGATTTTATTCTCCTCTCCTCAAAATTCTCCTTTCTCCTCCAAAGTCACTATCGAGGAACGGTTCTGGCTAAGAATATACATTATAGAACATACTGCCTTATCTTATATATTGGCAATTATTTTTTAAAGATTTCTTTTATTATTAAAATTTCTCATTTGTTCAGAACCAAAGCCCTCAGACTTATATCTTGCTCCCTCATAAAGGAAGAAGTCCATACGGAAGAGGGAAATGTGTACTATACAGCTTTCTGGCAAGATGTCATTTATTAAAAATCTTGCTTACACAGTACCTTGCACATCAAAGATACAGAAAATTATCCTCTGTAAACTCCTTCACTATTTCTAATTCAAATATATTCTCCATGTGCCACTCTATAAAATGAGAGGGTTATGCACCTTTTAAAAGCCAGATACAGCAAGTATGTATATATTCATTTATCCATGCAAGTTTATTGCCTGTATTTTTTTTTTTTTTGACATTATATGAAGTTAATACTAAAATTGCATATAATTGTGTATTTTATATTTACATGCCATTTGTGAACAGAAATGGACAGAAGCCAAGTTTCTGAATGATTTTTCAATGGTTCCACTCTCAGGAAGACTAAAAAGGAGGCTTGCACAGTTTCTTACTTCACTGTCTAGTTTCAGTGAATGACCTTGTCCAAGCAACATAATCCAGACCAAATCAGAGAAGAAATATAATAAAACACATCAAAAATTAGTTTGGATATGGGAATGGTTATCAGTTCTAAGACTAGGGAGGATCTGAAGGAAGGGAGGGGCAAATCCAAGGGACAAATCAGAGAAGAAAGGTGAAAGGATTGACTGGGATGTAAGTGTGAACAGAAGCAAAAGTAAAACAGAAACTAAAGCTGAGATTTCACTTTGATAAGAGTAGGTTGAACCCTAAATGTAATAAAGAGAAAAAAATATATGCAGAGTCAATGACAAGATTCAAATAAGAGACAGGATGATCCATTCAGGGTCAAGTATGTAAGGGTAATTTTAGCAAACTAGTTTTGAATAAACAAAGTAAAATGCATAAAAGGAAAATGGTTGTCACACTAGCATTAGGTACTTAATATTAAATATGAATATCCTTTCTGAAACAGAAAGTATCTTTCATGACTGGATAACATAGGAACTCTAAGAGCCATGCATTCAGGCAGTAGAAATCAGGACCCTGCTATCTTAGAGACTGCACACAAACATTTAGAAGTTGAACTTAGACAAATACAGATGCCTGGAACAGGTATTTTGTGTCACTGTTGGAATCAGTTGTTGATGAAGTTTAGTAAATAAATATCGGAATGTTTACTACATGCATTCTGACAGATCACAACATTATACCAAGACTAAACATGTCAAATCAAGCCTATCATTTGCTCATTTATGAGTGTACCAATTCCCTTATTTTGACACACAGCTGAACTAAACTGTTCTTTGCCTGAGTTGAAAATCAGCTTCTGTCTCAAGCTAACAACTCTGAAATGCAGGAAATCTGAACTTGCATTCCCCTACAGATAAAAGACTTTCCCAATCTTCTACTCCATCACCCTAAAACTCCTTTCACTGACCCATACACTTTTTTGTCACTGTTAGATTTTCAGGCACAGAAGGTATGTGGAAATGACACTACCTGCATTTTCTGAACATTTTGTTCCTTTATAGGCAAATAAAAGGGACACACACATATTTCAAACTTCTTCCTGTTCTACTGTTCTGTTTCAGAGAGCAATTCTGCTTTGATAATGAGAAATCTTATAAAACTTCAGAAACCCAAGAATGCTTCAGAGTAGTTCATAATGAAACTCAAGAACAGTGAACTTACCTTACAAAACTCAAAGCTATATAAACTATAGTACTGAATGACATGAATTGGTTTTATTTTCTTGAATTTTTATTAAATACATCAAATAAAGCTTCTTAACTGGCAATAAAAACTAGAAGTGAGTATTTATAATGCATATAAAATGCACTGTAGTTATTCAGACTTCATTACAAAAAGTTAGTTTGCCATCTTCATAAATACTGAGACAATATGCCAATAATCACTTCAGAAAACATCCTGATGTAAAATTTACTTAACTGAGCTTAGAACAATTCCAATGTATTCATTATTTAATTACATATAATTTTTTTTAAATTATTAATGTAAGAATGCAAAGCTTACCTACATGTAATAAAGAAAAGCTGATGACAAATGTTTTCAGAGCTGCATATCCACAGGACAAGAGGCAATGGCCACAAGTAAAAACTCCAACATAAACAAGTAAAAACTTTTTCTTATGAAGGAGGCCCCGGCATTGCTCAGGGAGATTGTGGGACCATAGTTCTTAGAGACATTCATGAGTTAAATAGACATGTCCCTGAGCAACCTGATCTATTTAGACCTACTGTGAACAGGAGGTTGGATTAGATGACCTCCAAAGGTCCATTCCATACTAAAGTCTTGAATAGTTTTAGAGCTTCAAACACATTTTAAAAAATATGTATCTACACTACAAATGTGCATCCGCACAAACTGAAAGTATATAAACGTGCAGCCATACTTGGCTAGCCTAGACATAACTTTAAATTTATGCTTAATTAAATTTAATTTGAACTATTGCATGGCAAATGCATTTCTATTTTGTGTCACTTTTTCAAGAAAAAATATATCAAGATAAATTATTAAGAAAAATTTGATGTTTCAGGACTAAGAAGTGATTTCATTTTATAGGAATAAATTAGTGCCTTATGGATGTCTTGATTTAGTTTCTGTATACTGTATATTCAGAAACAGCAAGTCGTCCATTATTAAATTATAATTAAATAGCATCTCACTACTGTGCCTTAGAGTGACATCTTACTCCAATTATGAGCTGGAAATCATCCACAATACAAACTCAGTCCTGTGTTCTTGGTCACGTGAAGGTTTGAAGATATTAAAATGCATCTAGGCTCTTTCTTTATTAATCACAATCTGTAGGCAATAAAGATCTCAAAAAGGAAGGAAAAAAGGTATTTCCTCTTGCTTTCCACCTTCTAGCAACCTCTGACATGTTTTCTGCCTTGAGCTTTGCCTTGGGCAAAAATAAAGTCAAGCGGTCTCATACAAACAGTGAATGTAAACCCTCCACTCAATTCCTTTTCATTTTACAAATGGAACTATATGCATATTTTTCTTCCCTTCTTCTAGCACAGCTAAGCCATCACCACAACCAATGAAGAACACAGTATAGCACCTGTATGAGAATAAACCTAATTCCTACTTTTTTGCCTCAAAAGAATGCTGACAAGCCAGTAGGATAACAATGCAGTTTTAAAAAACTGTGTATCATCCACTTCAAGAAAGAACCTTAAATCTTGCTCAAAGATTTACAAATTGCTCAAGAGGGCAGCACAAACTGTCAGAACATTTCTCAAAAGATGCCTACATCATTAATAAATTTCACGTTTATTAACAGTAATTTATATTTACCATCCCATTTCCCCCAACACAAGCAGCAATACATAAATGTTGAACGTACAGAGAACATCACTGCATTAATCTCCTGCTTAGGTCATGGTCTTATGATTATTTAAATTCAAGAGCAATACTTGGTTGACAAGGTACTGCAGTGCTGCAGGCTACAATCCTCACACAATGCCTAAAGGGTTATTACTGTGGAGAAATTCTACTGAGGACCATGAAAGAGCCTTACCCCTTCCCGAAGACACCTCATTAGTACAGTGTAAGCAGCTGAGGGAACAGCCCAGCATTCCCTGGGGTGCTCCCCTTTTTCCTCCTGAAATGAAGCCAACGGCACAATTGATTAAGTCAAAAAATCACAACAATCTCAATCACATAAAAAATGGGTAGCATGTTCTTAATAAGGTTCATATTATATACATTTCAAATTAACATATGCAATTCAATATATTAAACTTCAGGACATTATTATTATTTAATGTTATTTCATATGCAGCACAGAGATTGATATTTTACTATCTTATTTAAACCCATAGCTGATTTAATCTCCAAAATCCATAACAGAATTTGTTCTAATATTTCTGCATTTCATCAATGCATTCTAATTGACACAGACACAAAAAAGTGTCTGTTCTTTCATTCCTCTCAATCATTTTGAGTACTTCAGAAAGAGACAACTGACTGTTTAGACTAGAAATGCTTCTCTTTAAATGTGATTTAATTGTACCAAACAAACAAAAATAATTTTTTTTTGGTAGTTTAAAAAAAAAGGTAAACTTTTCTTAGAAAAAAAATGCTTGAAGTCATGTAAAGAGATACTAAGTGTTTAAGAAAATTTATGTATGGTATAGCCTTCAACACATATGAACACTGTGTGTATTTAATATGTGTATTTCCTTGAAATCACCTTGTTAGAGAGGCTAATTCACTACTAGTTGAATAGGGGCTTAATTCTTCCATTAGAAATGAGCTTTACTTCCCCCTGTCCCTGCAGTAGCCTATTGTAAAATTTTAAGTTTAAAAGGAGACACTTGGATATCACCGAGATTTAACTGCAACAACTTCCATATCCAGGCTAGTAACACAGAGCTATTAGCAAGTGGAAAAAATATAGCCTCTTTTGGGAAAGAAAGAGAGAAATAACAGGCATTAGATGGTGTGAAGATGATAGGCCATGAAATCATGAGAAACTTGTTTTAGTAAGCAGACAAAGGATGATAAGCAGTAATTTCTTCAAAAATTATACGATTCTTGAACTCTACTAATTATATTCTCACATTATTTTTAGCATTCTAATTAACTGGTTTTAATAAAAGGCATAGGATGGGCAAGGTGGGGATTAATGATGCAGAAACAAATGATACTTTCTAAATTTGCTGATTTCTGAGTGGCTTACAGTAATTCAACATATATGATATGATCATTTCAGGCATCTAATTAAAGCATGGCAAATGAACATGGAAGACTATTACTGAATTGTCTAGAAATATTAATTTTCCTTCTTCATTGAAAATGAAACTTTATTTGCCACATATATCCATAGAGAAAATGAGTTTTTTAAATCTCTCATTTGTAAGCTTTGTTTCTGCTAACTTTGCATTAGGAGGAATGGGACAATATAAACAGTAATAACAAGAGTGGCTTGACATCCAACAGACACATCAGATCCACTCCGTTCCACCTCCTCCATCTTATCTGAGTAAGAACATGCTGACAAGGAATCACAGTTTGCCTTCCAAGGCAATTTAAGTTTAATTAAACATTTAAGTTTAAGAAGACACAGTCCAAGTTTCAAGAAAGGAAAGGTACGTTACTTTCAAACAGTCAAAAGTGGAATTTTTTTCTACCTGGAAGAGGCAGTACAAGACTAGGAGTAAAAACACTGTTAAAATTACAATCTACGGTGGAACTAGCACAGGTTTGTTTCTCATTGTATTCACCTCATTTAACCAGAAATTCTTTGTAACCATACATATTAAATGTACTATAAAATAAAAACCTTAAGAAATCATGCAGTCCTAAAACATCAATAGTTCTTCCATTTTTCAAACTGATTAATGACTTTCTGCAAGGTTTAATCTGTATTTAGAAATTTAAAAAGGCAAAAGGGGTATGCAACTTAGTACCATTCTTAATTACCTAAACATAATGTACACCATTTGACACTTAATAAACTTAAATATATCAACAAACACTGGGCAATCTTCCTACTTTTTGCTCATAGCCCATGTTGATTTTGATTAAACTTTAGGTTCTGCACCCTAATAACACGAACACCATAAAATGAATAAAAATATTACATAGAACTTGAAAGTTTTCCCCCAAGGCAATCCACTCAAGAGTATCAGAACATACTCCCTGGAGTCTGCTCATGCTACTTGTGAATTGCTCTTGGCTTCTGTTTGGAATAAAAATGCAGAGATGGAGTGTAAGATCTTACTTACGAGATCTCATATATAAGTACACACACAATATCAGAGTTTAGGATTGCACAGGACCATTACCATTATCTGGACATTTCCCAGTATTTCTAAGTCATAGAAGTGGCGAATAATGACCCCGTATTTTACCTAATTAATAATCCTGCACCTAAACAGCTGAATTTGATTTTAAGTACTTGATAATTTATGATTTACCAAATGTTCATGTGAAAAAGAAATAACCTTTACCATTATTTAATATTAAATTTGTGGCTGGCCCTAGAAATACTTCACTAAACCCCAGAGGGAATAAACTAATAAATAAAATCAGACATGCCCTCAAAAACTTACAGTTTAAATGAAAATATTTAGCAGTTTGATAAAACAATCAAGCAGGCCAAAGAAAGCACAAAACGGAAGGAAACAAGAAAAACAAGTGTATAGTCCTTAATGAATTAGATGCAGTTATGATTTCTTTTTCTTTATTAGTCAAGCCATAAGGCTTTGCTGTTTAAAGATTTAAGTTGGCAATAAACTTTCTTGTTTGATTTGTTTTATTACCCCTGACTTGCTATATGACCTTGGTAAGGTCATTCAGCACTACTGTTCAGCAGTTTAATGAGCAACAAAATGCCTACAACACTACAGTATTCTGAAGTTAAATAAGTATAAAATAGAAAATGAAAAGTGCTTTTTTTAAAAAAATTGAAGGGTTAGTATCTCCAAGCATACAAATCACACTGATAGTTTTGAAATTTTACAGACACGGTGTCTTGAGTTCATATCTGCCCAAATATTTATTCCTATACTCTAACATAATGCAACCCATTAATATATATATATTTTTTTGTGTGTGTATATATATATATGTATAAAACTAACCTTGAAACCTGACAGAGTTGCCATTTATATGCAAGTTGTCATGCTTTAAACATTGTGAAGTTCATACACAGACGCAAAAATCTGTCAATTCACATTTTCAGAAGGAGAAAACCTGTGCAAATCATTTTGGTGTTCTATAACCAGTGTTAACAGAATTGTTTCAGCTACCAGAGTTTAATTTCAAAATAAAATCAAGCCATGCAAAATATTCCTGCCAAGTATAATTTTCAAGTTGGAGTTTAAAGTTTATTTGTTTGATGATAGCAGGTACAAATCCTTTCTCCTGACAAAAACTGAGAAACTATTAAAACATATAAGCTGTGACTCTGGATGCATTTTTCAGAACATAGTTTCTCATTATAAGTTCTGTGAGTGTGTATTTGACAAATACTTTGGCAATTGTCCAATGAAAATAGGACAATGCTTGTTTTTCTACAAAAACCAAGGCCACCGCTGCATCTTGTGTAACACGCAAAGGAGGTAGCTAAAGAAAATAAAACTTGGAAGTTCAGTGCAAAACTAAAGCTGAAGTAATGATTCATTTGCTACTCTCGCTCCACTACCAACTCACTTGGTAACTAACGTGTCAGCATTCAGAGCTATTAGATAATGCAGATAATACAAAGGCTTCAGAAAAGCCAAGGTTAGCATTTTCCTGCTTGAAGATAACCCTGTTTCTATTAAATAACAGTATTTTATGCTTTGAATAAGGAAAAAGAAATGTGATGGTTTAAAGGAGCTGTCAACTTCAATTCTTAATACCGACAGTATTTCTTTTCTACAAATAACCTCTGATTTTAATGTGAATCTACTAATAATGTAAACTTTCTAGCCTGAAAGTTTAAATCAGTTTTAATCAGGAATAAACACAAGTCCATTTGAAATTAGTCAGGATCATTCAATTCCTTTTTCACAGTGCTGTGGATCCAACCATGCTACAGTAAGATCTACTATGAACTAGATGTATCGATACACTAATATATTGATTTATTGTTATTATAGGCTGTCCTGATACATCCTGTTTAATCAACATCTCTAGTTTAGATGTTCAAATGCTTAGATCTGCCACTTGGAGGCCAGCACTGTTTACAGTGATTGATTTAATCCTTTTATGAAGTTAAAATGCTACACTTGAAGAATGCTGTTTAATTAATCTCAAATGAAGTAAACAATTGAACTAGCATGTTTCTTAAAGTGGAGTAAGTATTAGAGAAGATAGAAGGACCAGAAACTTTTGACTATACAAATGACTAAGTAATTTGATTTTTTGGTCTACTTTTCCATGGGAAATGTTTTCACATTTGCCAAATTTGTAAGGATCATTTGCAGTCTTACCTTGCTGGCTATGAGGTAGAGCAGCTCCCCAAGTGCTGGCAGAAAGCATTGCTTCAATTTGCTGTTTCTGAAGTTCTCTCTGATTAGTTCGGTTAAAAGTGTAATTGCCTAAATTAAAACAATCAATTAATAGAACAACATGTGCATTTTGTCAAGCAAAACATACTGCTAAAGGTAAAAAGCTTTATCTCAAATGCCATCTTACTGATACACACTTTACTTATGCTAAAGAGCCATTTGCAAGGGATTTAGCAAGCATTGTAAAAAAGAAAAAATAATTATTACAAAACATTATATATGCAACATGGAGCAAAATGCAATGAGGAATTAGTCAAGGTGACAAATTATCAGCTATCTGTTCTTTTACTTCACTCAGGACAATAGAAATAGATCTGCCAGGTAAAAAATGCTTACTTGCTGTTCCTGCGTTCCTGTCAGAAGATCTGAAAGTTCTCACCATCACGTTACAAAAAGAACGAACAACAAGAAATCTCTAATGATGTCTTTTGTGTAGATATTATATCAAAGAACTATTGAAGTTTTGTCTCCTGATCTCTAACTTCAAAGGTAACTTACTGTGTAAGAACTGGACATACCATTTTAGATTTTTTGTATTTCATTAATTTCTGTATGCAAAGCATACATACATATATATGCATTTGTGTGTGTATAGATGTGTTGTTTATAAAGAGGAGGTGGAAGGAAATTAGAAAATTTGATTCATCTTGTGCAGGTGACTTTCCCATGCAAAAGTATTTGGCAGTAAAGCACTTTTTCTTCCTTGGAGCACCAAGGAGTTTTTATCCTCAACTTCCCTTGTTTTACTTCACCTTCTGACCTTAGCAGCTTCATAACTCCAATCTTTGTACAGCAAAATCATATCAAAACTGGAAATGTAGTCTTCGAATCAAAGCAAAAAGATCTACTAAACAAACTTTGACCTTGTCCCCATTTTTTTAATGTAGTGGTGTGGTCATCAACTGTTTTCTTTAACTGTTTTCAGAGCATTTCTACACATTTTATTCAGGAACTTTAATTAGCCATCATTCCAGAGAGAACTTTACTTCCATATTTAATAAATAAGTATATTGGTAGGTTTTAAAGATTCTAGTATCTCAGCTTGAGAAAGTAGTAGTCAAGTAAGTTGATTCAAGCGCAATTCTGCACTAAATGATGAACACATAATGACAGCATTTTCTCCTTTATTAGATTTCCTTTCTACAGCTATACAGAATTACTCTTGCTTTTGTGATGAAATATATTTTGAGAACTACTTTGATTGTATAATCAATACCATTAAAAGCACCTTGTCACTGTGGCATAAATAGAGAGTACACATACCCAGTTAACATCCCTCAACTTTGCCTCTTTACACTGAGGGTGAACCTGCCCTGAGATAGTACTTAACCATACAAAATTGATGAACTGTGTGATAACATGAGCTGCTGACCATAGTTCCAGCAGACTAGCTAGGGACATCAAATCATCATGACACCTAAGTTGCACTGGTTTGTTTACAGGCAGATCTTAAAGAAAATACAAATCAATTTGTACATCTGCTATAAAGGATCAAGGCAGGCTGCTCAAAATTACCAGTTTTAATGGTGAATCTCAACAGCAGAAAACCCTGTATCAACACTAATACTGGTTTGCATCTGCAATACTTGCTTTGCCAAAGCATGGTTAATATATTGGTAAATTTTGATGACACATTATCTAAATACATTTATGTGTGCAATCCTACAATTTTCTAAATTCTACATTCTATTAAATAAAAGCATGATTTAACCTTTGTGTGTAGTAAATTATATATTCACTATATTCACTTGTACTAAGTTCTGTTTGGCTGCCTTACTGCTCAACTGAAGTTTAACAAAACAGTCATTACCAATAAATATACTGCATAGAGTATCCATCTTCTGTATTTTGGGGTTTGTTTGTCATTAAAATTAAGAATTTAAGATTTAAAATTAATGAAAATTAAATCCAAGAACAATATTTCATATTGGTGAACAGAAATTATTGTTTCTCACTCTCCTTCAAGATTCCAGGAAAAGTTATTATTCTTATTCTGAAGAGATTCTAGTTATTATTTTTATTCTAAAGTGATAAGAAAAGGAAGTAATTCTTCTCATAGTCCAATTCCTACTCTTTTCTCATATATGAATGAAAAAAGAGGTAAAACTGAGTTAACAAAATTCAAATTAAGAAGTAATTTCCTTTCTTGTGCACTAAAAAAACCTGCCAAAAAGCTAGTCAACACTGCAATAAATTAAAGTTTTTATTTGAAAAAAACTGTTTATGAAACAAGAAGGAAGGTGTGTCTGAAGAAATCTGAGCTATTAGTCACTGATTTGCGCTTGTTACCTCTGTTACAGAGAAACAGAAGTTGCACGAAACTTATAGTTCTCATCATCATATATTATACATTTGTCCACTACAGGTTAATTTTAGTAACTGTAAGAAGATCCATAACAAGAATGGAGTACTATGGCAGAAGGCATTGAACATGAAGTAACTACCACACGTCACAGAGGATACTCATAATCTCTCATATACAAGACTTTATTTACCTCACTCAGATAATGGCCTCGTTTTCTCTAGAGAGCACACAGAGTACAGAATTGCCCTGTGATTTCCCTTCCTTCACAGAACACAATTAAACAATTAAATGTTACACAAGTGCAGGAAATGGGGTTCACAGAATAAATCACATACTGAACTGGCAGAGTGTCTGTGCCAATAACCTATTTAAGATTTTCCTGTGTCCTCTGCAGTGGAACCTATGAAACAGGAAGTCATGATTCATCATCTATATTAAAAATAAAATTATATAGAAACGCAAATGTTTTTATAAAAAACATTTAATGTTATATAATATACAGTGTTCATCATTTCACAAACACATTTTAAATGACCTAAAATAGGAAGACAAACTGTATCCTGCTCTTGACAGGACGCTTCTAATATTGACAACTGTGATTTGCACAAGATTGAAAATATTCTTTCATCCTTTCATAAGGAAAAAATATAAGACCTGAAAAAAAAAAATCTGCTAGACACTTTGATTCAATGTTAAAGGGTGGTATACATTTTAGGTAAAGAAAGTACCACAGTGTGTGGGGTAAAATGCACAACAGAAAAATCAAATTTATTTTAACTACAGACTGACAAAAAAGTCTCCTTCTTATCTGTAGTACATTCTTTTTCTTTTCAACCTGCCTACATTTTCCTGTTCGTAGAAGTAGATAGTAATGAACTGCAAGTCCTACACTGTCTAGTAAAAGCATCTTCAATTTAATAAATTATCTACACCTTTTACACTAGCTGCCAAACTGAATAGATTTAGTATAGCTATAAGAAAAAAATAAATAAGAAAGTTTCATATCTGGATAGACAATCATTGCCTTAATTTACAACAATAGTGTGTGGAGTTGATCTATTACCTGTGGCAGATTCTCAATCTATTTCAAGCTGTATCTAGAAGTTTCCCTGCAGTTTCAAGAGTCCAGACGCGAAAATTAGAGCATATTCAAAAAAGGAAGGTATTTTATACCTTAAGTTGGAGAGTGGCAATGTACAGATTTACAATATTACTACATCTTTGATCTATTAGTATGACTGTCTGCAAGTATTAGTGGAAATTAGAATATATTTGTAATTCTGCAAACCCTTACAGTGATAAAAGCTGTCCATGCCTCAAGCATAATGGCAATTATTTTTTAGTTGATTTTCTTGTGAGTACATACACACTGTGTAATGTGGGCAAGTAATGGCAAAGCAACCTGACTTTCCTCTGAGAAAAGCAATCTCACCACGCTGAGAAAGTATGCCATGGTTTTATTGCCACTAACCAGAAAAGAAACTAGAGTAACATTCATACCAAGTACTCATCTTTAAAAGGGTACATGAAAAAAACCCAAAACTACCAGCTTTCTCTGAACATCTCGACTCAAACTGGATCATGAAGTAAGGAGGACTGAAGAGAAGTCTGACCATCAGACTATAGATGTGGCATTACTGCTCTCCAGAATGTAGGGGGGGGAAAAAAGAAAGAAAATGAAAAACATATTGCAACTCCTCTAGGGAACAACATAAGATGGAGGTGTAACACTTTTCCAGGTGGAAGACAATGCAAAATTGATTCATTACGAAAACTCTTATCTTTTCAACTTTTCCTTAACTGCTGGAGGAAGAGGCCTTAGTAGATGAGTGGCCAAACCAGATGTCATGAACTCAAAAGGAGGTTCAACTTGCTTTGGAATCCACTCAAGGTCTCAAAGGGATAAAATCAGAAACAAATAACAGCAATATAAATCTGCTATGTTTACTAACAAATCAAAAATGCATGTAGAAGTCCTGTTAACAAGCTTTGGAGTTTGTTTGTTTTTATTTTTAAGAAAAAGAAAAGTTATTTCTTCTAGTCTGTCATGACAGTTGTATGACTACAAGAGCTCAGTTGCAGATGTTCATGAATGCATCTGATTTCTACCCCAGCCCTTAAGTTGGAAGGTTTTTAATGACAGGAAGGACCAGGTAAAAATACTTGCCTCTAACTGCAAAGAGATCTTGTTTTCATTTATGCCAAGGGCAAGGAATGAAAAAGATTTCTCAGGAGCCCAAAAAGCAAAGATTTCTGACTTCAAAACTGAGGCCAGTGGCAACCAACTGAAGCTGGTTTACATCTAGAGATGCAAACAAACTAGAAATCAGTCTCCACAGAATAAGGGTTGGAAGGAACATCCAAGGAAGTGGTATTTTTCTTTCTTTTTTCCTCTTCTCTTTCTTGTTTTTACTTTATTCATAAATTGATTTGATGTTACTCTAAGTCATCATCTTCTTCCAAGCAGTGGCCCTGTTACCCATGTTTTAGAAGCCATGCTGATGACACTCAAAGACCAATGCCTAGCAATAAAATATTCATGTAGAATATTTTAGATTGATCATTTCTACACAGAATATCTCATATTTTTTAAAAAAATTATAGGGGATTTTCCACAAATTTTCTTTGAAATTAGTTCACTCTGAGTATTGCAAATTCCTTCATTCTGCTCAGTGAAGACGCAAGCTGGACGAAACAATAGTTCTTCCCTACAGAATTCTTTTCTAAATGTGTTTCAGACTAAAATAACTTTTTTTCTTTCCCCAGATGATAGCTGAAATGTCTGGTATTTAGAGGAAAAGCTAGGACTACAACTAATATACAAATGATCTTGCCTAATACTAAGTCTGGTTTGAGTGTCTTTTAGTGCAGTAATCAGAAGACATCAGAAAACTAGGCTTTTCAGCTACCACCAGTGTGCAATTTCTATCATAAAACACACTGTAGCCTAATTGTGTCAATCAAGCGTCTGCTTTGAAGCAAAAGACCAGATTATTTTCTTCTGTTCCTAGTCTACAATTTGATTAATTCACAAGTGCAAGACAAAAGGAGGTGGAAGAAGGGCTCTCTTTTAGGTTAATTCTTTAAGGAATGCACTTAGTTGGAAGAGCTAAACAGTTCAGTGTGCAAATTGTACAACAACTTGCATAGACCCAAAGCTGGTTGGTTCAAAAGATAATTAAAGTACCAAAAATATATTAAAACCAAATTCTCAGCTATGTCAAGCTTTAATTAAAAAAAAAAAAAAAAGAACTTCGAGTATGGCACAAAGAATTGCAATATTATATGATGTGACTTTGCAAACATCACACAGACAATATCAAAATTATGTCAGGAAATATTTAAGGCCTTACACAGATATATGTTTTCTAAAGTAATGGAAAAAATAATTTGTTTCATGTCAAGAAGCTTAGGCACAAATTTTTTTCCATGTGGTCTCTCTTGCCCAGAGACAGAATGCCAACTGCACATTTCATTTTCTGTACGTATTTGATGGTTCTGCTGATACTGTAGCAATGTAAGAAAGCAAATATTTCACTTCTTCCACAGAAAAGAAAATGTTCCTGCTAAGTTATTTTAACTACAGAAACAATATTCTATCTAGTTCACCTAGCCTGTCACACCCCAAATGCATCTCCAGTGTATATGACATATATGACATATATGACATATATGACATATATACATATCACTACCAGAGATATAGATATTTATCTACTGAAGGAAAGGGTCCTAGGGGCACAGACCTTCCTCATCCCAAAAATAACAGACTTGTAGAAAAAAACCAAAAACAACACAGCAGTTTTACTATCACAACAACTAAATTGAAGACTATTACAAACAGATATACTGGCAGCACCAGTGATATAATTTTAATGGAAAAATGTACTATTTTGTCTCTCAAAGAAAATAGAGTAAATTTACTGGAATATGAAAAGAGTGTCAATTAAATGTGTTTTAAAATGCTAGAGTCTTTGCTTCAGTCAGGCAATTAATTTAGGAAAATTGCAAAAAGTTGTTTCATCATGCAATCAGCAATGTATTTTTTCTCCTTCCTAGTTGAAAATTTCCTTGTTTTCTACTACCAGTTTGGTTTGGACTTCAAACATGAAGCAAGCCCTATTAATTGGATTGATAAAAATAATTTTTTGAGAGAGGAAAAGGAGAATCTTCAATTATGATAAAACGTCTTAGTATTTTCTCCAACAATCCAGAATTGCCATGCTTGACATATTCACTGGTAATTTAATTATATTTCCATTTTCTGTTTATAAATTCAGAAGAACTTTTCTCAAATACACCATGAGTTTCTGCTAATTTACCTGAAAAATGTTAATTTTTCATTTGTCTTCCTGCCACGTGCCCCAGGCAAGTATGTAAGTTATAATTCAGTGAACCAGGTTGTTGAAAATAAATTGAATAAATTTATTATAGAGGTTGAAAGTTTACTAGAAGTCACTCCAAAAACTTAAATGGAACCCCCTCTCACTGTTACCAAAGTATTAAGTGACAATCCTGATCATGTCAGAAAGATAACTGTAAGGTTTTAAGCAATTAAAATATATGTGTGTATATGAACATGTGTAAATACTCACACACACACTCTCCTACAGATTCTATCACCTGACTACAGATTTTTTAAATTCAGGTGGATTTCATTTTGTATTGGCTTTTTTCCACGTAAGAGATATCAGATCAAAACAAGGAAAGGGCCCTTGGAGAAAACAAGGATACACTAAAATTATGATCATTTGTGAGAAGACTTAAAAGGTCATTTTACAATAAAACAACATCAAAACTAAATAGGTTTGGAATAAATAGCTGAATCAAACCATTTTTATTTGAAACTTACTACAATATGGGCAGACATGGACAGGCCTAGAAACAGGAGTTATCAGAGAGGTAAGCCAGGAACCTGACTTAAAATTGGTGTTTTGTATGAATTTGAATGACAACAAACTGTAGACCTTGAAGGATGTAGACACAATCAGCTAGCTAGTGTATACATAGGAGTTTACAGGTCATAAAACTGCACCTGTAACAATACAGCTGCTTTCCAGCCGTGGAAAATAACCACTAAATTGCACTTTAACAAAAAGTCAGAAATAAAAAGGTTCAAATTATTTGGAGTTTCAATTTGGAAGAAAACAGAAATCTGGATATTTCACCACTTTGACAAAGGACTCAAAGCTCAATATTATGAAGATACTCTGATACGCTGTCATCCTCCATTTGGGGTATTCCGTTTATTAATTTGGCCATAGAATACATTAAGCCAAAGGCTTTGCAAAGAAGCTTGCAGTGTGAAGGCTGCAGCAGGTTCTCTGAACCCCTTAAACACTCAGTAGAGCACTGGGCCCAGATCTGTTAAAAACACAGGCACAACTGCCTAGGCCATAGTGTGAGACTGATATTCCCAACTAGCAAACTTGAAAAAGGTAAGGAAAAGGACAAGATTTTGCCACCGAGAAGGCCAGGCAGACAACGACTCCAGGGCGGTCTCCTACCAGACAGAGAAGGACACTGCTCCCTGACATGGAGGCAAACTGTTAAGTTGCTCTACCATCTCCTCTGTAAAATAATAAACTGAGTCTGAAATGTCACATCAGAGTGGCTGCATCCTAGGTGGCAGAGGGCCCAGTATATTCACAGAAAGGAAAGGACAATCGCTTCTGTTAATAAATACACCAAATTAGATATACATGGAAACAAGCCTTCCTAACTATGGAAGAATTTTTTCCTGTAAGATGAAGAACAGAATCCTGGAAAGAATGCGGTATTTTAATTGAATTTTAATAACCAGTTTCAAAATCTAAATACAAAAATAAAACTTTAAAGTTCAGGTGTTTTCATAAGATAACTAGGAATAAATAATAGAAAATCATGTTTCAGATTCATAAAGGGCAATTCCATGGGGGAAAAAATTATATTAAGTCAGGAAAAAACATATGACCTATTAAAATCTTTAATTGCAGCTGCACAATAGAAGAAATTGCACATAAAATGTCTTCATCTGCAGCTATACAAGAGATCAATTCCCCTACTGTTTTCTAAGATCCGTGTCATATTTTTCTAATCAATGCAATATACTTCTTGAAAATACTTAACTGGAAATAGATCAGCTGCAATTGAATTTAAAGGTATAAATATTCATTTATTCTAATTTTTTCTAATATGACCTACATATTTGAATATATCAGCAGAATAAAGATAGTACACTGTTCCACGCTTATCTAGTGTGTGAAACAGTAGTTTCCTTGCATTTTGTTTTGTGTTTTAGTGACCTCTGGTGGTTACTTTCAAAGGAAACTCCTGTACCCTGATTGCCTGAAAAAAAACTTTAAAAACCCCCAAAACATTAATTTTTCAAAGATAAATAAATTAAAGGTTTTTGGCATGTAGTATGTGAAAGTTTACTTTAGCCTGTAAAATGAGAAGGAGTCTTCTTTTCTTTCCTGAAGTTTTTCTGCCTCTTCAGGGCTTAATGTTACTACTATTTATAAAACCATTTTGACAAAAACAACAAAAACATAATGGTACAGATTCAACCTCAGAGACAGAGGAACTATCCTTAAATAAATGTCTAAATGGGTAGAAAGCAGTAGGGTGTAGAAATGAAGAGTCAGCTTTTAATATAAGGGCCAGCAGTGGCAACCTGCACGAGTCTCTACTATGTCCTGTGCTACTTTAAAAGTACAAAAGAAATTGTAAATAAGTGATGAGTTTACAATGAGGTAACAAAAAAGCTGCAAAGGGGCCATGACTGAGTGATAAAAACTGGAAAGAAAACTTGATATAGATAACACAGTACACATATGGGGCAAAAATAATGCCAAAATCACATCTCCACAAGCTCTCAACTGACTTTTCACACTGGGAAATAAATTTTGGCGCTAAAGCAGATCACCTCTATTTAGAAGGTCAAAAAATCAAAAAGTATTAGGAGTTACTAGGAATGGAAGAGGAAAGAAAACACAAAAAACCCTTCCAACAGATAGATCTCTTATATCTTCAGACTGAGACCTGGATCACAGAGTGTCATTTCACATTATGTTGTTCTGACTAGCTACAGCTTGATTTTGACATTTCCTAGATCCCAACAGCCACCAATAAACTTTACCTGGAGCATCAGATGACTCATGTAAGAGGATAAATTACAGCAGTATATTTAATTCTGTATATAATGCTGATAGAAAGGTTTGCTTTGTGGTGGGTTTTTTTAAGCATCACACAATATAAAATAGCTGACAGTCAGCAAGAATGTTCAACCAGCTCACAGGTTCCTCTGAAGGGAGCAGAAGGGAACACAACTCTGTAGATGAGATACTCCTAAATGACTCCTTCCTACATTTCCTATAAATGAACTAATACATTTTGTGTACTGCCTACAGTTATTTGATTCTACATTATATAGGCAAAAATATATTTGAAGACATGAAAATATTAGAATTCAATGGTTTTTTCCTCATTCCAGTTTTGTGTAAGCACTAAAATCTTTTTAGTTCAGAAATAGTACTTTGAGAGAAAAAAACTGGAATCAATGTCATTAAATAAAGCACAAATGTGTCAACAATTTCTTCTTTCTACATGCACAAGAAGTATGACAGCAACTATTTGATTTTATTAAAAGGAGATAAAAATAATATTTTATCATTGGTGGCCACAGGTTAGTAAAGATCAGAACTACAACTACATAGAATAAGGTTGTAAATTTATACATTAAAATAACTGATTATATTACACTCTACACATATGAGTTAAAAAAAAAGCAGGATTCAAAACAAAAAAAGCTGTGAAAGCTTCTGACATAAATATTAAAGCATTAACAAAACTCCCTGCTAAAAAAAAAAGAAAAAGGAAAGTTACCTCAGAAACAGGTACATTTTCTCCAAGTCCAGATGTGTGTAATGCCAGTAAACCAATCACTCGAGCAACATTAGCACGTCTGTGTATCAAATAAATATTTTGTAGGTGCAGAAAAGTATTTACAAAATACTACAAAAACAATTATATCTTGTTTATATTCTACACAGGTTGCTAAGGGCAGGAAAAATTTGACATCCTACTTACAGCTCAGATTTTCTTCTTATTTCTATTTTCTTTGTATCAACAAGTTATTTCAGTGTTTCAGCCCAATTTAGCAGTAAATATATGCATAAAGACATTTCTCTAGCTCTGAAGAGTGAAGATTCTTTCATTTGTTAGGATTACTAGTAGTAACACTCATGCTCAGTTTTTATACAATACAGAAAACCCCTACAGATAATTTAGGCTTTTCAGGATAGCTGACAAAACAGAAATTAAATCTGTACCAGCAAATCAATTTTAAATGTTTCATTGAAGGAAAAAATTGGAATAATAAAATCAATATTTATCAAACAAACAGCAGAGGGCACTATCACATTGAACGATTCCTGACAGGTACTGGAAGAAAAAGCTACCATTAGTTATTTTACTCTATTGTGGTACGGAGTTATTTTATTCAGTGGTTTTAAGTTACTATTTGATATACTAAGTTATATAATATCTAGATAAAATTTTTGAGATTTTCTATAATCTTTGGTGCTGTAGAATAGCAATATATTAATTCAATGCTGAAAAAAATCCATTTCATATCCACCATCATACTGCCAGTCAGATACCACAGCAGTCTGACAAGCTAAAACACTCCTCAAATAACATGCTAACGAATATCTTCAATAGAATTCAGTGACAATTCTGTACTTGAACATATTAATTTAAAATAGTTGTTACTTACATATCCCAGTTGGAGGCTGCACGCAACTGCTGTATCAATATTGGGAACTATAGTTTAAAGAACATAAATAAACATCAGTGCATTTCAATGATCTGATAGTTCCAAATTATAAACAAAAAATCAAAATATCAGCAATTTCATAAAAATTTATTTGGATAACATTTGGTAAGAGTATTATCACAGACAAATACTATAGATATTGTACAAACACTGATTAAAGAAATAAAAATAAAAATAAAAAAGCCTGAATGGAAAAATACTAATATTTTCCTTTATTTTTGCCTTAAACTCAACTACTAAACATATATCAGCACGTTAGAAATTTTTTTCATTCTGAATAATGCTATTCAGAGGAAAAAGGTCTGATATTTTCACCTACAAGCACAGAGATCATCATATAGTATTATGAAACAAATATTAAATAATTTTGTGAGTCTGTGAATCAAAATAGTTGGCAAGTACTAGAATAATGAATGGTAACATATATAAACAGCCACTTAAAGACCAAACTGCATAATTATTAATTCATTTCTAAAATATTCTGTTAATTGGCAATTCAGTTACAGGATTATTGCTCCCCTTGCTCCAAATTATCCAATGATAATAGAATACACCTTCCAGCAATTCTGTTTCTGGTTTTCACAAGAATGCCATGGCATAAGACCTACCACTGCTTCCAACCTAAATGTACTTCATCCAGTTTTCTGGTAGTGCAATTTTTCCTTTAGTATCTCATATCCAAAAGTAACATGTCAGCTTCTGACTTAGGTAGATTATTACAAATGTAGGAGAGCAAAGTAGTTTACTTTCTATTAAATAAAATGAAAAGTGCTCATCTTAGGATAGCTTCTGTGATACCTTTATATAATGGGGGAAAAAAAGGTCTATTTCTCTTCTGCACATGCAAGACTTGAAGAAATATGTTAAACCACTACAGAGCATACTAGTAAAATTATTTGGTAGAAAATGGTTTTTGATACATGAAACCCCGAAACAGACTCTTCAGAGAGCATGGTCACTCTTTGAAGCCCTGCTTACTGTAAATTTTACTGCCTGTTCCTTGGAAAGCTTGCTGGCTTTTCTTTACAGACATATGACCAAATAAACTTAATTTAACAATTCATACGTGAACTCCTTACAGTATCCTATGACACTTAATGATTTACAAAGACTAATTTTTCATCATACAGTATTTTACACTCTTCATGAAGGTTAGTTTTTACCCCAACATTTTCCCTAATACAACAAAACTAAATGTAAATGTATCTGAAATCTAAGAGAAAGAATTTATTTCCCTAAGCTCTTTTAAAAAACCTGACATGGAATTTAGTAATTTTTCCTTTTTTTTTTTACTTGATTTAACATCATATTTTTGCCAGTACACTGTTGATTTCTTCAAATATAACTAAAAGCAGCTAATTTTTGATACAATGGCAAATATGTAAACCATGTTGATACTTTCAAAGCTTTATTGTTTACCAGCTGAGAGCTAGTCAGCCTGCTTGCAATCTCCTTGTGGACAGCCAAAGTGCACAGATAGTACAGTAAGTTCAGTTTCGAACGTGCTGCTCCTGTATTCTTTTCACTGGAGTCAAGCAGTGAACACACTCGTTTCAAGAAGTTATTCCAGTCCATGTCTTTCATAGATGACAACTTCTCAACTAACCATAAGAGGAAAACAAATAGTTAAAGATAATGATCTCTGGTGTAGCTTTAACATACTACAAAGTAACATCACCACGAATAAGTAAGTTCCAAAGTTTGAATCTAATTATAATTTTAGTACTTAAAATATTAAAGAAGCATGTTAGAATTCATGTCTGAAGATTATAGAAATCAAAAAGGTAGCAAGAAGAGAAACAAAAGATAAAAATCCAGCAATAAAAGCCTCAAAACATTTTTGAAAGTGCAAACCTGCTAAGTCCTTCATTTAAGGAAACATTTAGTGGGATTATACTTAGGAAAGGTAGCAGCTGTCCTTTATCATTACTAATTCTTAATACGTAAGTGCAGTTTCCTAAAAGTAAAATTTGGGGCAAAATCTAATGAAAGCAGTGAAATCCCCTCACAATAAATAAACTGAAAACATGTATAATCACTCCTATAGGTTGGTATCCACCTAGCCAAGACTTAGCAAATCAGAACATGAATGACTTCAGAAGGAGCACAAAGAAATCAAAGACACTTGGACAATTAACATAGATCCTGTGGTTCAATTCATTGACCACTGAACACGAATTGAGATTTTTTTCAGACTTATCAGTCTCAACAGTTAATTTCAATCTAGCAGCCATACATTCCCTCTGTTTTGGTAGTTATTTATCAATAGCTTATCTGCCATCCTGATACGCTCCAGTATAGAATATTTAAAAGCATGTTTTCTGTCTTTCATGCCAATTTTACACTTAAGTAACACCACCTTCTAATGCAGGCAAATCAACACCAGCAGAGGTGAAAACATGTTTAGCTCTCAGGTATTCAACTAATTTTTCTATATTATCTTTAATACTACTTCTTAGAAGCATCAAATTCAGTATCTTCAAAACATTCAGAAAGTTGTCCAGAAAAAAGCTACAACTCTGAAAACATTACAACAACAAAAAACATTGTCCCATATTAAATAAATACTGACAACAGTTAAACATATCAGAACATCAGTGTGGTAACTACTTAAATGCAATATGAAATACAATATTTCCCTTAGGCAGTGGAATCTGATCATTTTTGGATGAATCAAATTAAAAACATTTTCGATTACAGTCTTGACTGGGAGATTGAGGGATGTTTTGTTCCTTTCCAACCATAAAATTTCTTCAACAAATTAAGTTTTCAAAATACATACTTTATGGAAAGGTGAACTCTTATGCCTAGGAAGAGGTTCTATGTGAATTCTAGAAGGACTATATATCTGTCTGATATCCCTCTTCAAGCATAGTCCAGTATCTCCCTTAAAAAGACTAGAGGAAATATTCCAGGAGAAGAAATGTTGTACTCATGACAATGAGCAGACTCTAGTTTTCAGAAATATTTCTAGACATTGAAAATTAACAACAACAAAAAGAAAAACCCCAAAAAACTTCACATTATCTTTTGGGACAGGAGTGACATAACATTTCATGATTAAAGGTGGGACTGGCAAGGCTGCCTAGTATTGTGGCTGATCAACACTGCTCATTTTAAGATCCTGTTGCCACTTGTTCCCATGCATTTGTCAAATTTTAATATATTTGGTTGAATATTTCAGTTTAAATCTCTCAGTTGGAAATAAAGATGCTGGTTTTCCCACACTAAAACATTGATGACTGTCTCATGGCAAAAGTTTTTGAGCACAGGCTTGTAACTGAAGAAGGCAGAAGAGAAAGGAATGTCATTTAACTGTTCATACCTGAAAAGGCTACTCAAAATTGGTCTAGCTAAAAACATTATAAAAACATATACACAACTATAGTTTCAGAAAAAAATAAGAGTTCTGAAACTGTGACCATGTATAATCTACAAGGGGAGGCTACAGTTCTTACAATAGCAAGTTACAGCAGCACATGCAGAACTTGTTAAAACCTTCAGCAGATCCATACCTGAATATGCTGGGATGTGTAAAGTTTTCGAGTCAAATCTAACTGGTACTTGCTTCATTATCTGGAAAAATAAACAAACACATTACAACTAGTTTTAATACATTTCTAGAAAATCTCTAAGTAGGTGAACGTGAGAACACAAATGTGCAAAATTTGTACAGGATGGGTGTACATACTACTGCTCATTACTGAGGAATTTTCCATTGTTTTCTGGTACGTATTTCTTCCAAGCAAACATTTGAGATCCAACCCTATGGTTTTTATATAATTATATTGCTAGTATTTCCATTTAAGTGATTTTTTAAATGGGATTACAAAATTACCGGACTTTTTCAGTTTACATTTTTATCTTGCTTGTATGCAGAAAAATACTTGCATTTGGGTTTCAAAAGCTACTAAAGGAACTATGCAGGTGACAGCTCATGAAAAGTTTTAGCAATTCATTTCCATACAGTAAATACATGTATACACTAGACCATTCCAGAATATAAAAAGTATTATTATCAACAGCTAATCACTCATAAGGTATGGGGATTTTTTCCCTGCAAAACCATCATTTTCTGGTAGATCACGAAATTGGATGACTGCTCAGTAACTGAGCATTTGAGTGTGATTTTCAGTAAATAAAGGATTTTTAAAAAGGCAACTGTGTAATGGAATTTAGCCTTTGGCAGATGAAGTCTAAGTGTAAGTAGAGAGCTATTTTCTAAAAAAGGCCCTCAATTCCACAGATCTGCAGAACAGAGGGAAATTTTATAATATAAGCTGACACTTCAGCTTTTAAGATTCTGCCAACATCTAGTAAATCCCTTTCCAGGAGATTAAATTGCAAGCTCTTCAGATTTACCAGGTGTCAGTATCATCCTTTAGTCTGAAAAGCAGACTAAAGAGTCATCACCAAGCAGGCAGTGACTCTGATTACATGTCCCTGGAACTTAGTGGGCTATTCTGCATTAATTCTGAGTCTGGCATTGCATGGTAAGGAGATTATTATTACATGAGCACATCAGTATGTGCATCTACCCCTAATCTCATCTCTTATACTTGTAGTAAGAAGAGAAGCAGTGAAGGCCTAAGGCTTTGTGTCAGAGTCCTGAGACACAACTGAGGAATTAACAGTGGTAACATTCAAACACATAATTACCTCTGAAATTCTCCACTAAGAACAATGTCTCTCATCCCAAACACAATAAAAGAGTACTCTTTCATAGTTACTTTATCTAGCTGTGTAAGATTCTTAGTTTTTGAAAGAGTTAAACAAACCAAAAGAATTTTTAATACTAAAGCAATACAGCAACTAAAAGCTGTAAGACATTCCTAATGAGTTTAGATGTTCACTTCCAATGAAAAATGTTGCCTTCCCCAAATCTGCAATTTACTGAGTAAAGTTGCTAAGATTGCTTCATTTTTTCCGGCACAGAAACAAAAGGAAGACTAAAGGGGCTTCTATCATTCCTTCTACCAATACATCTGCCTATAAATGCACATTACATTGCAGAGATCTGATGCTTTTTAGCTTGCTCTTTACTACCAAACAAGTGTCAGTTCCCTGCTCAGGAGACTCATTACAAACTGTTAGCACATTAGAATCTGTATGACAGAACCAGGACGGACATTTCTTGTAACTTCAGGTGTTCTTTTAGAGAGAAAATAAATTCATACTTAATAGAAACATTATCACAGTTGCAGTCTAAAGAGTAACAAAAGTTATTCTGTAGAACTCTTAACTCCCAATCTAGAAGGCTTCATAGATGCCTTTGTCTTGAGTATAACAAACCAAAGTTTTGTGTTCATTTAAGTAACACATATCAAAGCAAGTTACCGGAAAACAAATCTACAAAAGCACTGAACATAGCATTTAGTAGCTTCTATTTCTTGTAAGATATTATTTAATATTATTATTCAATCCCAAAATAACTCATTCCTCCAAATTACCAACACAATAGGGTTATAAAGACTGCCAAAAAATTGCATGAGAGCTTGCCAGATAATTGGGTGGAACTGCTTTAAAATGAGAACTATAAAATACAGGAAAGGAGTTTCACCCTGATCAAAAATTTATCTGCAAAAATAGCCTCAACCACAAGTTCCTGAATCTTTTATTTTGCTTTACCTTTGGATTGTCAATGATTGGTGTCACGATAAGATCAGATTCAGTGTAAATAAGCTCTTTCAATTTTGACTCCATATCCTGCTGACTTGAGCACGTATTTTCAGCCTAGAACAAAAGCCAAGGTTTTTTGAAAAACTGTTTTGTAACAAAAAGACTTAATTCATGTCTATTCACAGAATATTTCATTTCAACATTATACCAAGCAGTCTGGTCATGGAAACATATTCTAACTTGCTTTTTTATCTATGTAATAGCAGATAGGACCAACTAAAAATTATGGTAAGAGAAACATATTGGAAGAAAAAGCATTAGGTCAAAATGTAGACTAAGAAGAAAGAAGATAACATGTCTTTTATGCACTGGGGCAAAAAAGGAGACTGTCTTAATTCCCATATCTGAAGTTTTGCAAATACTTTTTTTCAAACAACTTGCACACTGTTAATTGTGGAAGGATACAAAAGAAAGTTGACTTGCCACAGACTTCAGGCTGATATTCTAACTGTAAGATACCATCATCCCTCAGTATAAACTTTTTACTCACTTTTTTCAAGCATGAATCTCCTTGTGAAGAATTTTTGATTGGGGCAGTAGTACCATCATGTACTTCTACTGCAGAGTTAGTTCTAGGCGTGGGACGAGAACTTCAGCAAAAGAAAGAAAAAAATAATTAAAACCCTATAAAGATTACAGATTAAGTTTCATTGCAAACTACTTTTTTTGTTGCTCTTTTGAAACTTTCATGCCATACAGCAAATTTTCAAAGCTGACAAACATAAATTACACTATGCCTGATCCATCAACTAAACACAAATCTTCTGTCTTTAAACGTGTTCTGACAAGGTTAGGATTTGTTTGCCAGTTAGAAATGGGAAGACGGTAGTTTGTTGTAATTGTTAAATAAATATAATTTGATTATTTTCTCAGCCATAATGACACTGCAAACTGGATGCTAAACCATTATTATCTTAACTCCTAATACCAAAAAACATACAAAGCAAATTAATGTGACAAAAATTGCAATTTATTTTATCTTATTCTCTTCTGACTGCCAAGTCTTAAGCTAAGTAACGAGAATTAAAACTCCTAATTTTTATGTATCATTGTGAACTGGGTTTAGCTTTTACTTTTTCTTTTTAAAATCCTGTCTGCTAATTAGAAAATGAAGAAGGAGAGACCAGAATACTGCCAAGTTGCAACTGTCATAAAGCTGCTAGTGAACTTGGGGTTTTAGTACACACCAGTTTAAATTAAAGCATTTAAAATGAACTTCAGAATTATTGTAATTGGCAGGCCAGGAAACTTGTTACATCAAGAACTTCAAATGAACGCGTTTCCTTGATTAGCAGAAAGTAATAAACACATTTAGTTTAGCAAATCAGATTTCTATAATAGAAAAAACCACTAAATTAAAAATACAAACACCAAACAAAATTAAAGACAGGAAATCGGTGATCAAATGACTAACATAACTGTTCTCATGTTCCATCTATTTTCAATAGAAATTTAAATTTAAAGGGTACAATGAAAGAATGCCAAAATATTACCTACATAAAAATACATTAAATATCCTAATTCTTATGGTAAAAAAAGTGTATCAGGATCTGCTTGGAATTTTAGTTCCTAAACAAAAAAAATCCTATGATTTCTAGCTAGGAGGCTGGACAAATGATTATAAGCTGACATTTGCTTCAAAACAGGTAGATTTGTTAATTTTTTTTTTTAATTAATTCAACGGATTTGCTTTCATATATGTTTGAGATACAGAAAATAATACTTATTTTTTAGTTGTCAGATGGTTTCTCAGTTTAAAACAAGACAAGAGATTATTGAATTAAACTAGTTAAAATGAATGAGATCTATTCCATTTGCACAAGTAGAAGCCACTGTTGTTAAAAGCTGATTAACCCCCTAGCTAAGTAAGTTCTGGTGCCAAGTGCTAGGTCAGCAAATTACTTTCACTTCAGTGTTTTAATACTTTACTAGAAATCACATACACTGCTTTCAGAAGTTACATCACTGAAGAGAATTTCAGAACAGGTTTTTTTTAACTGTTTGCATTACATTTCAAATTTTGTGTTTAAATTAATGTACTTATAAAAAATTATGTTGCTAAAAAAACACTATTAGGGTTACATGTTATATGGCTTTTAATATCATTGTAGCCTTTCTTTTCAGCAGATTGCTACAGCAAATGCTACTTGAAATTACTAATAATATGTGTCTAGCTGTGATGATAAAAGTTGTGAGATGAGAAGTACTACTTTATTAAAACTAACTGAAATAACTTTTGTACACAGTATGATGTACAAAAGCCCTATTTCAGGTTATGCAAGAAGCTTAGAAAAGTATTTTCAAATGGGAATATTTCTTCTTGATGTTGATAGGAAAAGTATTTCACTAGACAATCTTGGTTTGTAAGGTAGTACAAACAAATCACTGTTAAACCAATCGCTATTTTTTAATTTAACACCCATGTAGTACTTAATAGACTGTCACCAATAGCTTGTGATGAAAAGCTGCAGGCAGAATTTATTAACAGATCATATGCTGAATGCTTATTCTTATGTATTTTAAACAATCATGCTTCAAGCCTATTTTATATATATATGAAGTAACTAAGTAAGAAAGATCTAAATAAATTTTTCTGTTTAGACAGACAGTTAAGTAATCAAAAGTTTACTGTCAAAAGTAAGAGTAATAAAGTCATATAATCTTTAACTACACACACGACTTTCATGGCTCTCTTTCATGGTGGAGGAAAGCATGCTATCAGAAGTTTAAAATATGCAGTCATCACAATTAGAGAAAGCCTTACAAGGTTCCTTTAATAGATTGATAAGAACTTATCAAAACTAAATGAATCACTTAATGCAGTTTTGGGTTCTCAGAGTTCCCAAATGTATTTTGTTATTTATTAACTGGTAATAGAAAATTCAGAAGGAGACACAGACACAGTGTTATAGTCATAATAATAAAATGTTTGAAGAGACAGTGGGGAAAAAAACCAACACCAAACCTACAGGATTTCAAGGCACTTTTCATACCTGAGAAGAAACATGGATTCATTTGATTCACCATCAACTACACTTCTGGGGCGCAAGTCAGTCTGAGTTTCTACTGAAAAGAGAACATGAACTTGCATTCAGATGTTAAAATCAAATAAAACATAGGGAATAAGCATGTTGGTAGGATTGATAAAATAACTAAAAAATAACATAATGAGCAATATTACCTATTTTGAAAGAATTGCTTGGTGGTTTAAGACCTGCTCTTGAGGATGACAAGTTATCTAGATTTTTTTGAGCATCCACTGACTCTTTGGCACTCCAAGAAACTGATGACTCCGTGTCTTCCCTGCTGTTTAATAAATTATATTAATTACAGATTAAAAAAAAAAAAGATATCATATCCATTATCTGTTGCAATTGTTAGCATACAGCTTAGTTGTCATTCTCTAGAACAATATACTCTTGAAATACGTGTTGCACATACTTTTTATATTGGTAATGGCAATGACAAAAAGTACATTTACAGCAAAAAACTTGGAGAATATTAAAAATTCTCTCTATCATTAGAATTTAAATGAAAGACATCAGAAAAGTTAAATTATTAACCCATAATACAAGAGATACTAAAGAAATACTAAAAACATTACAGACATTTCATTCTTCACAGTAAAAAGTCACAACAAACCTATCTCCAACAATGAAGTCTATAGCCTAGATTAAAACCACTTTTTTTGTGCGTGTAATGACTTACATGTCACACTTAAATGCAATTTTATTGGTTTTGGTTGTTTGGGATTTTTTTAACATGTCCTTATATTATTGACATGGAACTGGGTCATAAAACCTTCATGAAGGCTCTCCAGGATATCAAATATTAATCCAACCCACACTGTGAAGAAAATAGATACATGGGTCTCACAGTGGGAAAAGACACAGTATTGAGGCTCCTTGACATGTCAAGCCAATGTTTTACATTTGTCATATTTGTCAGTGAGTGCATACATCAGCAGATATTTCACAGGCATTAGAAAAATCTCAAGAGTATGGCCAAATAGCCCAATATTTTGTAGGAGATTAAGATTCCTCTTGTTCTCCAAAAATTCCCTAAAATAAGCTCTAAGACCTAAGTCTTGCTAAAACCTTGAATGAAATCTTAGTTTATGGTATAAACTTTAAATATTAATTTCTTATTGCAGGTCAAAGCAGTAATAAAATTACAAGACAGAGCTGTACCTCAAACTATAATAAACATTATTAAGAAAAATACTGCAGCACTGGTATCTGAAATAGGTATAGAACAACATGAGAGAAAATTTTAAAGTAGATATAACAAAAACCACTCAGCATTCTAAAACTATTTTGACATTAGTTCCCCATGTTGGAATGTGAAATATCTTTCAAATACTTAGAACAACATATCATAAAAAACAATGCTAAATGTCCTAATTCAAAACTAGAAACACAAAAACCAGCAAGGTAACAGGAGTTCAGAAGAAGCCTAGGTTGTTAATACGTAGAAGCCATTTTCACAAAAGCTTTGGGTGTTTCTGCAGTGTATGTAGCAGTGGAGAGTATTAAAAATTTAGAAAAAAAAACCCCCTAAATTAATGCCTTATGTCATAAGCAAAGAATATGGGTCAGCTGCATTTGCAAGATTATAAGGCTGAAGCACAGCTCTAAGATATGCACTGATAGGCTTTGTGATGCTCTAAGCCTAGTGAATAAAAACAAACAAACAAATCACTAAAGATAAAACTGACCCATATTGATAAGATTCTACAAAACCTTTAAAAAAAATTGTAAGTCAGATTCATACAATAATTTTATATAATATATAAACAGATAAATAAAAATGAGAGCATTTAGCTCAGAAGTGAATTTTAACGCATTCTATAGCCAACAGGAAGGAGTCTGTTGAAAGTGAATGGACAGTGCAACACACTAATAGGATAATACAATTCCTAAACATCCCCAACTGCCCACTGATTGATGTAAAAATCAATTAATTAATGAAAATTCTAAAGAAAGTTCAAAAATTATAAAATTTACAGACAAACTTAATAAAATTTTTATCTTTGCTTATATTTATTTAAAAAAATGTCTTCCTTGAACATTCAGTACCTCGAGCTTGTGCCCTGTCTGTCTGCAGAATCACCACCACAATGGCCAAGGGATCCTTTCCAGAATGGATGCTGCAATAGGTCTGTCCAATTCAGCCTTTTGAAAAGCAACAAACAAACTGTAAAAGCAGTGGCTAAGTACAGCTCCACAGAGACATACCGGACTAGATTTTGAACCCAGTAATACTACAGGGCAATTAATCCTGTCATTTGCTTTTATTTGGACAACAAGTAAGTTTTCTTACAGAACAAACTTTTTGCCTTAAATCAGAATGGAAAATTCACATAACAGGTATGAGAGTAAGAATGAATGAAACTGCAGAGTCAATCCCACATGTAAATTATCTGACATAGCCTATAAATTATAGTCTTAAATTTTTTAATAATGTAACTGTATCAGGTATAAGTTAAGGCTAATAAAATACATGTGCCCATTGCTCTGGAAAAGCAAAGCCATCCAATTCTAAACTGCTTCTCATTCTGTTACAAAGTTATCTATTTAGCACCAGGTACAAAAATTAAAAAAAGATGCACTTAATGAAAACATTAATTCTATGTATCTTCATGTAAGAAAAAGCAGCTTGCTCTTTTATACGAGGCATGAATTTTTTTTTTGCATTTTTTGTCATCTAAAAGATACTATACATACAATATCATGGTAATTATTTTCTCCAGAGGTGACAACATAAACAGCAGCCATGGATTAGGCAGTTTACCTTTTATGAGGATCCTTCTGAAGTAACCCATCAAGCAAACTGATGAACTCAGCAGAAGGTTTGTGAATAGCAGAACCTGTAAATAGAAGCACTTCAGATCAGTATTGGACAGCAAAAACAACCATCACCCAATGTAAACCACGCTATTATCTACAGATCATGCTAAAAATCTTTCTTGATAGTAATTTCATCTGAAAAAAAATCTCAGTGTATAAAGAACCTTAAATATACACTCTTTGCACTTTAAAGAATCCTTTAAAAAAACCCCAAACAAACAAACCACTAATGCTTGGTCATCGAACTAATTAAAATTGTTTGCAACTTTAAAAAAAAACCAACTCTCCAATTATCAGCCAGCCACCAGGAAGAAATTAAGTGGAGTTAAAATCTGCTTAAATTGAAAAAGAGCGACTAATATATAAGCATCTCTGTGAATAACACTGGTGTCCAGAATGACCAAGATCAAAAATTCCATCCCAGTAGGTAGATTCAGTGTTAACAATTAGAAGTAAATTATATATGTCTCTGTCAAAAGGGAAACAAGCATTCATCACTAACAGGAAATTATCACAGGAAGGCATTGTTAATGTTCACACTTCAGACAACTAACTGATTCCTGCAATCAGCCTCAGAAGAAAAAGGGTAAAACAAAACTTGAACTTTCTAAGTATTACTGTGATGTGATCCATTAAAGAATAACAGAACCCTACCCTCCGGTCCTGGTTGCAAAGGATCTTCAGATAAAATCTTTTCAATTAATTCAGAACGGCTTTCTGAGAAGAATGGTGGTTTTCCTACAAACAAACAGAAGTGTATTTCACAGATTAGGCAAACTCCAAAATGGTTGTAAGGTGATTTATCATGAGCTCATTTTCCTAAGAAAGCATCCAAAGAAATAAACAACCTTGGCCTGAGTACTATTTATCACGTTTTCTTGTCAATTTAAATTCCAAACCTTGGATTAAATTCTTTTATCATGAACAGCAAAAGAAACCATAGACAGAAGACACACCAAAGATGGCTTGATGGAGGTGACCATGATAGCCCTGTATGAATCTGCAGTGAGACAACATGAAAAGGCAGAAATCTCAGTATCTGTGTTACTGTGTTGATTCAACAGATCAGCATTTTGTTTAAGGTTTAAGAAGGCTGCAGTGTAATTCTCTTCTGTGATGAAGCTTCCTTCCAGGTGCAGCTAATGGGTAGTTTATCTGTAGGGAACCAAATTACTCTATCTTTACAATAGTGAAGCAGTTTCCTCTTTCAAAGGTTAAAATACTGCACACAGAGTTTAATACAAGGAGATTAAAACATTGCACTGTCAGAAGTCAAGGGCTGCCATAATTTTATATCATAGTATTTAAACCTTACATGTTGGTTACGACTGTTGTCAATAGGACCACTTAACAGTATTGTTTCACTTGATTATTGGACAAAGACACTTTTTCTTTTTTGTCTTTTAAGCACAGTTAGTATGTTCTTCAAGAAATCTTCAAAACCTGTCTTAAGTTTTTCTATGTCCTAACTTCCCTAGAAAGTCAGTAAGAATTTACTCCAGGACCATGACCTACGTTTCTATTATCACAGACATTAAATATATATACAAACGTACAACCTGAGAACATTTCATAAAGTAAACATCCCAGGGACCACAGATCACTGGCTTTGCAGAAGTTGTCTCCCTTTATTGCTTCAGGAGCTGTGTATAACGGAAAGCCTACAAAATACAGTATGTATAATTAATGCACTTTGGTTATTCATTCAGCATTCATCCTTTTCAACACTTCAAATTTTATCTCCAAACTTCACTGAGTTAGAGATTATCTTCACTCGACATATAAGAAAACTGAATAGCAAAGGTAAGTAGTTTCAAAGGAACTTCTCTCCTATAGTGTAACTGGCTTATGTAGGATTATATATTCTACTTTGTTGTTTATTTCACTTCTATTAACCAAACTGACTTGTGCTGCACTTTTCAAACACAGTGATTAATACAAAGAATGTTCTGACTTGTTTTAACAGCTTTCAGAGCCAAGCAATTTGAGCAGAATGGGAAACCATCCTCATGTGAGCAGAAATAATTATGTTACATCAGATTTGGGATATCTTTTTTTAAAGCTATTCCAAGAAATAAACCCCCATGAATTTATAAAGTTCTGTTACAAAAAACAAGGTAGTTAGCCAAGGAAATCGCTGATCTAAACAGTTATGGCTCTTTTCCCACTAAAGCACTACGAAAACATCACATATCAAATTATAGCAGCTTATTCACAAATCTCTCGTTTGATACAGGAAAAAAATATACAGTTCTTATTTCTACAGTAGTTCCCATCAGTTTTCAAAAATCTCTAAAAAAATTACACAAACTCAGTAAAAGTGTAAATTCCATAGTCCCTTAAAAAGTTTATTTTGGATTCTTTTCTTCTTGGTTTTTTTTTTTTTTAAGTGACAAAAGGTCATTACCATACATATCAAAACAGCTATTCTGAAGAGTAACAGGAAAGAGAATAGATTTGTATTTCTTCCTGAATAAAGACCTGATCTTGGTCTTACTATTTCCAGTGTGAACTTTCAGAAGAAGACAGCAAGGAGAGCTCTCTTTGTTCTCATAAAATATTACCAAGAATTCCATTGTTTCTGATAAAAGTAACTGATACATGAGACATCATTATCTTGGAAATAGAAGTCTCTGAGATGTTTCAAGATAATGACTAATAAAAGATTCAGAACATTAAAAACAAGTTTCTGAATTTTTCTTATTCAATGAAGAAATAACACAGTATTTTCAGTCTACTGCATTTGTATGGATCTGCTTGCTGAAACTGAAACACAGTAACTTGCTCATACTTTAAAATGAAATTATCATTCTTTAAGGTAGTGAAACAGTTGACCTCAAACTAGAATTAAGTTAGACCATGTACATCAAAAAGGACAATGAAAGTACAGCAGTGCAGACTCCAGCGAAAGAAGCAGTAGTTCTGTGTAGTACTTCCTGAATTTTCTGTACACATTTTACACTAACTTAATGGAATTTAGTTCCAGACCTTACAGAGAGCATCTGCAGCACAGAATTTTAAAAAGTCCACAAATAATTCCATAGCTCAATTTTTTCTGAGACAAAACAGGATTAATTCTAAACCATTTTTCTTTATCATAATGATTGATATTCCAACTTCCATTCTGTCTCTTTGGTGTAAGTTAATTCTGTGTAGTAAAAAGCTCATACCCTGAACTATATTTGTAAAGCGTCTTTGTGGAGTGCTTTCATTAATATCTTCACCTTCTTCAGCTCCAGCTGAAGCAAAAACTTCTTCCAAGTCTTCACCATCTGCTTTAGCCAAGCAAAAACTACTGAATTTCAAAGTCCCAGACCCTTCCAGTAGAATCTGTAAGAACAAACAAAATCCAGTGTGCTAGTATCATATACTAAAACCGAAAACTGCTGAAATTTCCAACATGAAGTACAAAATAATTTATTATAAAAATAATCACAATTTCAAAATATTTAAGGAATAGAGATGATGTCTATAACCAAAATAATTGAAGTTTTGCTTTGAAGTCAATGCCAATACTTTTGGTTACAAGAAAAAAGTATCCCAATAGAACTCTTAAGAGGTTCAATGTGCACTTTTGTTTACTCATTATTAAATCTAAATAAACAATGATGTTACCAGAGAAAAGAAAGTTGAAGTAGAGTAAAACTGCATAGGAAAATAAAGTCTAGTAAAACCAAACATGGCTTCATTTGAGAAAAAGGAATTTTTAGTTAGCAGAAAATGCCACAGATTTTTTCCAATAATGATGAGAGTTTTCTCTGGCCAATCAGTGCTTATTCTTCTCAGTTAAAAACTTCATAATCCCAAAAACTTGAAGAAATAGCCCATTCAGCCAGAAGTAGGGGGCGGGGCACAGAAGAAGCCTTAACTTTAGCATTTTACTTTCTGTTTAAAGGAGTATTTTACAGCAACATTCTTCTTTGGAAGACTACTGAGTCGTCTACATCATACTTTATTAATGAATTTTTAATGCTTTTGGGTCCACAAATGACAGGAACTGAGTAGAATTGTGGAACATTTAACCAAAGATTCAGAGGATGGCAACTTGATCACTTATAGATCAAGGACAAAACCAATTACTGTGAAGCAAAAATTTTTTACTATAGTCATATTCGGGTGACTACATGAATTAAAAACAAACACAGACTTTGGCAAACCTCTACATAAATTACACACACACAAAATGATTTATACACAAAGATTTATATTTTTATTCAGGAATAAGACGGTAATTTCCATGGCATCTGCAAACAATAGAGAAGGTTATCAACAAAGAAACTTTAGTTAACTTTGCTCCCTCATCAGCATTTTCTATGACTGCAAAATATTCTGCACCATGACAGAATAATAATAAATTTATGGGTCCAAGGACAGAGAACTAAAATCCTTCATTAAATGAAGCTAGTACACCAAATCAAAAAGAATAAATCACATCATATCAGACATACACCAAGGAAAGAAATCAATTATATCATAAAATATTCAAGCTACAGACTTGTCTCTGATTGTCTTCACATATATATTATATTGTCTTCACTTATATTATGTTATATATTATCTCATCTTCACTTTATATATTATGAAACTCAACTGACCTCCCAACTGAGGTAAGCCTCTTCCTAACAGTAAAATACAAATAACAAAATAAATGTTGATGGCATGGAAAGTGACATCCAGTCGACATATAGATAATGTCCCTCCTTACCTTTCCAGGTGTCAATTCACAATAGATAATTCCATGCTTATGGATATGGTATAAACCAGTAACCAGCTCAACACCAAATTCTCTCACCACATCTTCTGGTAGATGTTCGTCCTGAGCAATGACAGATTCTAGAGAACCACCTGAAATACACATAGTCAACAAGTGCATATAAAGAAGATGTCATACAAGTAATGCCCAATTACATAAACTTCTTCAAAAGATGTCAATCAAAAACCATTCTCAGTGGATATTAAAAATATTTCTCGATATCTAATAGTTACAAAATCCAAGATGTACAAAAAAATTATTTTCAATACTGTGACAAAATCTTAGTTTTGTCTGGAAGAAAACTGAGTGCATGACTTCAAAATTACTTCAATATTATTTTACAAAGGAAACAGAAGAGAAAAAAGAAATCCAGAAACTGTGTCACTTCACAATGTAATAGTACCCCATGCTTTTATTAAAATTCCTTCACCAGATTCCTGCTGCATAAGTTAAAAGAATAAATAATACCAACAGCAGGCTATCAACTTCTGTGAACAATTGCTAAAACTAAGGGCAGGCAATTTTCCTCTGAATTCAGAGACAACAGAAATAGTAGAACTGTGTTACAGTCTGAGGTCAACAAATGTCGAAAAGATAAATTATTTTGTTGTATTTCACTTCCTAGGTTTCTCACACAAATCCCAGCTTCAGGTACCAGTAAGTCCTAATCATAGCTCTCCGGACTTCTTACCCTAACATGCGACCTTTCTCTGTCCTTTCAAAATCACCACTCTCCTTCTCCATTAAGTTCCAACCTACCCTTCCTTTGTTTCTGATCAGATTACACTTACAAAGCCTTCCAAATAACCCTCCCATATATCCTCTATCCCCTGTATTCTTCACTGGGCTTCACACTCACTCTCTACACTTCTCCCCACTAATTGTTACTGTTTCTGTGTCCATACAAAACCTTCTCTTCTTCCCCCATCACCTACTTCCTCATTTTCCACTGATTCTCAGATATGTAATCAGACCCATCCCATTTGAGTCATTCCCATCCTAAATATTCATGGCACTTAGGCTTCTTCTAATCTCATTTCCCACAAATTCATTGCTCATTCTTTCTCCTCCTTCCTGTTCCAGTCCCCTATTCTGAACTCCATGCTCCCATCTTGCCCAAAATCCGTTTTCTCAGCCCCATTTGGTCCTTTACTAATCCTGCACCTAATCTGTTTGCCTGAGACCAGAGTTTGCATGCCATGAGTTATCTATAGGTCTCCTGGGTTATCTGCTGTTTATATCCTAGCCAAATCATGTTGATTAAAAAAAAAAAACCACAACAAACTAAAAAAACTCCACAAATTTAAGACCCCGAATGAAAGAGGGATTAGGAAAACTTTTCATAGAAAAGGATACTAGATCTTTTATCCCAAATTGGATAGTAGGTTTTCCTGAACTTTTTTCCCCTTTGATCAGTCATTTCATTACAGTACTCTTCCAATTATTCAACACTGCTGAATCTTAAAATTATTTTATTTCTAAGCCTTTTTATGCTGGTTAATGAATCAGTTATTCCTTTAAAACCAAGGCCATACTACAGAGCTATAGTAAAGAATTTTTCATCATGTTTAATTACTGTTTCTTACAATGTAATTTAGAGGACTACATATAGAATAATTCCATAACACGGCCAAACACACAAATAAAAAAAGTAGTGAAACCAGCAACACAGAAGTATTCTGCATCTGATAACAGAAACTATCTTTGAGACAAGTAAGAGAAATCTTCCATATTTCAAAAGCTGTTTACAAGTCTCAACAAAATTAATAAGAAATCCATGTCTTATTCCATGTATAAGTAAGTTAGCTCCAAGACACTCATGCTGCAGCAAACTATAATACTGCAAGGTAAAACACCTGATAATTGTTCAACAATAAAAGGCTGCTGGTCTAATAACCTAAATATGTGCCCCTAAGTTAGACTAAGCAAGCAGACCAAAGCCTCCATATGAGCCATTAACTTCACTTTAAATCACTGAAAGAATGACCTGACTTTTTTTCTCAGAACTTTTAAGTTCTCTTCTTCAGTAATTTTTCAAACAGAATTCTGGATAAATAAAAAGGCTGGGTGTAATACGGATTTTTATTACTAAACAAACTCCAGATACCAAAATTTTAACATGTATCACTTGCATATTGGCTTTCTTTTCTTTCCTTTCCATGTGGAGGAAAGCATGCTATCAGAAGTTTAAAATATGCAGTCATCACAATTAGAGAAAGCCTTACAAGGTTCCTTTAATAGATTGATAAGAACTTATTAAAACTAAGTGAATAACTTAATGCAGTTTTGGGTTCTCAGAGTTCCCAAATTATGGTTTTCACATGTAAGTCAAAATACTTGTACTGAATAGGAAAAAAAATTATATCATTTACTTCAGCTGCTGAATTGCCCTTTGATTAAAAATTAATTTGAACAATATTAAGTCAATAGTTCATTAAAACTTGATTTGTTCCTTGATGTCTCTTAAAAGAGTCCTTAGAAAACTTCTCAAGTAATTTTTACTGAGCTACCCTTTGACTATTCACTATTTGCTTTTATGTTCCCTGACTGGCCATCTCTCTTCAGCTCTTAAAAACCAACAGTATGTAACTCAGCTAACTTTTCAAAGATGCATACAGTGAAGCAGAGAAGCATAATTTCAATTGATTTCTAAAAATGTTCCCAAGAGCAAAACCACTTTTATATATACAAACAGGATTCTCAAGTTAATAATCAAATAATTATGCTTTTTTCAAAGATCTAAGCATTTGTTGTAAAGAAGCTGTAAGAAATCTCTTACATTCCATAAATGTTTACTTTTTTGAGCTTATCTCACCTGTGCATAATTCCACTACAAGCCAGAGATGGTTGCTTGTTTCATACCATTCGTAAAATGTCATTATATTCTTATGTGTGAGTCCCTGAGTCAGACGAACCTAGAATGAAGTTTTTAACATAATTAAGTGGGGGAAAGACATAAATAAATATATATATATAGATTTAAGGCATGGGAATAAGAAACAATACAATCTACTCTAAATTAGCTACTTGTTCTTTTGCCTTTTCTAGTGCACTAACATTATTCTTCAAATATTTTAGTTTTACATGTATGTTAAGAAAAGACAACTTTCCTCACAGACCCTGCCCAACTCACCTGTTTTTAAAATAGAGAAAAAAAAAATTAGGAAGTTCCCCAACTCAAAATTATAAATATTATTTAACCTTCCTGCACCACTAAAACAACAACAAACTGGAAATCAGAATTTGGAGTCAAACTTGCACTCCTATTTTTTTTTTTAAACAAGAATACAAATGAGAGATAATACAGCAAGAAGAAGTAAAAAAAAACTTTTCCATCATTTTTAATCTTATAAGGCAAGAAAAACCATTCAAGAGACCCTGAAAATACATATTTCTACAATACCTACATGGCCTAATCTCCAGAGAAGCCTCTGTTTCTTGCTAGAATGGTATGTAAGGTATCCCCAACGGATTTGTAAGACTAATACACTTCTAAGAACAAAAAAGTTCCCAAGAAATTATCATTGAAACAATAAGAAGGAATAGGAAACTATCAGGTTCACATGGCAAGGTTTTGGTATCCAGGCAGGGAGGTCTACAGGACTGGCTTCTGTGAGAAGCTGCGAGAAGCCCTCTGTATCTGACAGAGCCAATGCCAGTGAGCTCCAAGACAGACCCACTGCTGGCCAAGGCCCAGCCCATCAGTGATGGATAACATATTTAAGAAGGGGGAAAAGCCCAGCACAACAGCAACTGCAGCAGGGGACAGGAGTGAGAACATGTGACAGAAACAACTCTGCAGACACCAAGGTCAGTGCAGAAGGAGGGGCAGCAGGTACTCCAGGAGCTGGAGCAGAGGGTCCCCTGCAGCCCCTGGGGAAGACCAGTGAGGCAAGGCTGTCCCCCTGCAGCCCATGGAGGTCCATGGCAGAGCAGAGATCCACCTGCAGTCCTTGGAGGACCCCACACCAGAGCAGGTGGAAACCCAAGAGAGGCTGTGACTCTGTGGGAAGTCTGTGCTGGAGCCGGCTCC
This sequence comes from Corvus kubaryi, assembly GCF_017639235.1. Classification (NCBI taxonomy): domain Eukaryota; kingdom Metazoa; phylum Chordata; class Aves; order Passeriformes; family Corvidae; genus Corvus; species Corvus kubaryi. Next base: position 14,216,421 of record NW_024581137.1, read on the forward strand.
TGGCAGGACCTGCAGACCCACAGAGAGAGGAGCCCATGCCAGTTTGCTGGCAGGAAATATAACCCTCTGGGAACTCACACTGGAACAGCCTGTTCCTGAGGGACTGCACCCCATGGAAAGTATCTTCACTTGAGGACAAATGGTATTCTTTCATCGAAAATAATTTCTTCTTGCTAAGTAAGAAATCGGTTGTTTACTGGAAGTTACTAATACCACTGGATTTGCACAACTAACAACAAAGTAAAGCAAATTACCCCACGTAACTGTTTTTACAAGTTCACTGACACAGCACAGAAACAGTAAGACTGCAAACATGGGTTTATGCATGCAACCTAAAAACCAATAAAATCACATGAAGAAATAAATACATTAAAATAAGACTGTATTTAAAGCCTAAGAACTTAAAATCTTGAGAAGTTGATCTAAATGTGACAAACTCCATTTAAAGAAGCACATGCTACTTTTCTATAACCTGCACTGCAAGAATTTCATAGGCTGCATTTTTTTCCCAGATTTAGCATGAAAAACCCCACGTTACTTACCCAGTTTGCTACTCCAGCTCTCTTGCATTTATCACTGCAAATAACAGCAATGAAATTAATTGTCCCTTTTCTTCTTCCTTTGTAAACAACTGTCGTATTTCCTCTTCCAATCTCCTCATACAAAACGAAGTTCTCCATGCTTTAGGATGCGTCACAGGCAACAGACTGGGAACATGGCATTAGTCTCACAAACAAATAAACCTAAAGAAAGGAGGAAAAAGGGGAAGCCTTCAAATTTAATAGTCATTCATGTATAGCATTCACCCTCCCAATTATCATGAATAGGGATTCTTTACTTCCAGAAAGATTGAATATAATTACAGAAGACCTCCTCTCAGGACATGTGATCAAAATTTTGAACAGGTGAATTTTACACTTCCAAAGCTCTTAATGGATCCAAACAGTAATAAATGGGCTAGTATATACAAATTCTAAAAGGTATATCTGTAGAAATGCAAGAGGCTACAGAGAAAAGAGAAACATCTCTGGTTCTCAAGAGTAATGGCTATGCCTTTATTTCAGTACACAAAGCAATGGAGCACAGAATCATAAAATCATCGAATGGCTTGGGTTGGAATGGACCTTAAAGATCATCTCATTCTAATGCCCCTGCCCTGGGCAGGAACACATTCCACTAGAACACTTTACTCAATGTTCCATTCAACCAGGCCTTGAACACTGCCAGGGATGGGACATCCACAGCTTCTCTGACCCACAAAACAGACTTTCAACAGCTGGATTTTGACATGAAGTACGAAGAGCTCAAATAAAGTGACACAGAAAGTGAAAAGATGAGGAAGGAAGGCCGTCGTGGAAGACTCACAAGCCACCACCTGTAACGAAGCAGGTGTGAAACTCCACAGAAGCACCCAAAGCAGCAGCCTCCAGGCACCGAAGGAAGTGCATTTGCTCTGGGCCGGACACAGGACCAGTGCACCAAGGAGACGCAGTTCCCTCTCCTTACGAGGGAACTGATGGCGAACTGAGCAGCCCGTGCACGACCCGCGATCTCTTGCGCTCCCACCTCTGTCGAGGGCGGTCAGGGCTGAGGCGCTACACAGCGGCCCCCAGAGACCCACCTGCGGCAGACGGGAGAAGGGTGAGGGGTCTTAGGAGCGCTCCAGCGGGGGCTTCCAGCCCCGCTCTGGGTCCGCTCCCGCACTCGGACCGAGAGACGGCGGCGGAGGGAGCGAGAAGGCGGTGAGGGGCGGTGAGGGGCGGTGAGGGGTGGGGGGGGCGGCTCGCGGCCCCTGGGCGCGCGCTCCGCCAGGTAACGGCCGGGAACGTGCGCGGGAAAGTGGGAAAGAGTGGGAACGACAGCCGTACCTGTGTGCCGGGACATGGAA
>NW_024581137.1:14218318-14225370 GCF_017639235.1 Corvus kubaryi
GAACCGGCGGGAAAGGGTGGGAACGACGGCCGTACCTGTGTGCCGGGGCATGGAACCGGCGGGAAAGGGTGGGAACGACGGCCGAACCTGTGTGCCGGGGCATGGAACCGGCGGGAAAGGGTGGGAACGACAGCCGTACCTGCGCCGGGGCATGGAACCGGCGTGAAAGAAAGGAAGCTGCACCTGTGTGTGAGGGATGGACGCGGCGGGAAAGGGTGGAGCGACAGTGGTAGTGCGCCGCGGGATGGACCACGCCGCCGCCATCAACCGAAACGGCGGAGCCCCGCCCCCGGCACGGAATCTCCCATGGCCCGGTGGCAGTGTCCGGATGGGACACTGGTCCCTGCGCGCCACAAAATACAGGCAAGCGGGAAAGGCACCAGCTCAGCAGGCAGAGTGACTCCGGGAATTGGAGAGTTTTGCTGTCCTTTATTCCATCTGGAACGCACCGCCAGGTCCCACCAGGCTCCGTCCCCGCGCCGCCCCGCGCGCCACTCGGATGGTCGGCACCCCGCGCCCGTATCCAGGAGACGGGGCCGGACGCCGGAAGCAAAGCGGAGCCCCATTGGGCCAAGCGGCGCCTACGTCAGGGCGGGACCACCGGGCGGCGACCGCGGGGGGGAAGGGAGTTCCCGGATGTTGGTGTGGGCAGCTCCAGGGGCTGGCGTGTCCCTCGGGAAAGGTCCGGGTGCTGCCGGCAGCGTGGGTTGGTGGCATTTGTTCAACCTTCGTAGTCAAAACAGCACGTAGCGTCCTCAGCCATACCATGGCCATCTGCAAACGCCTAATTGAGAAACATTTTTCTTTTGACAGAATTTAGTCCTTGAAACAAGCGTTTTCTATGTTTAACAATAACGTGGGGGTTTCACTTGTTTTTTTCATCCTATGGTGATCTGGTTTTCTTTTTCCTTTTTTGCTTGTCTGGTGTTGGTTTTGTAAGGCCCTTGAAAAATCCAAGTATCCTTTTCTCTTGGGCAACTGGAACGGTAGTGACAGGACAAGGGCCTTCAAACTGAAAGACAGTAGATTTGGATTAGATACTAGGGAAAAAAATCTTTGCTGTGAGGGTGGTGAGGCACTGGCACAGGTTGCCCAGAGAAGTTGTGGATGTTCCATCCCTGGAATTGTTCAAGGCCAGGTTGGATGGGGCTCTGAGCAACCTGGTCTTGTGAAAGGTTGGGCATGGCAGGGGGTTGGAACTTGATGGTCTTTGGGGTCCCTTCCAACTCAAACCATTCTATGATTCTAACAAAACATTTAAAAACATTTGCTCTAGAGCAAGCTGTAAAGAATTCTGTTTTTTCTCATTGTCTCACCTTTATTTTGACCTCCTAACAGATTTGAACCTATTGATCCATTTCAACCAAATTTGATACAAAGAAGTAGAACACGTACAGGAAGGATTCAATGTTTCTTCTAGGCAGCATGATAACAGATGGTCAGGTTTTTTACTCCCACGCTCGAGAAGATTTCAGTATGAATTTAAACCCCTGTAATCCTGAAAAGGGGGAAAAACCACCCCCCGAACCCCTCTTTATTGTTGACAAAAAACTCAACATGAGCTGGCAGTGCGGGCTTGCATCCCAGAAAGCCTGCATCAGAAGGAACGTGGCCAGCAGGGTGAGGGATGATGATTCTGTCCCTCTACACTCTGTTCTCATGACACCCTACCTGGAGTACTGCATCCAGCTCTGGTGCCTCCAAAATAAGAAGGACATGGAACTGTTGGAGGAAGTCCAGAGGAGGCCATGAAGTGATAAGGGGACTGGAGCACCTCCCCTATGAAAACAGGTTGAGAAAACTGAGGCTCTGTCCCATTTTACACTGTAAGTTTTCAGTAATTGCAGAGGTGACTTGTAATTATCCATGAAGCTACAGCTTTGAAGCTGCACAAGTAAGATAATTTTTCCATTTTTTTTAATGTAAATGAGTAGTCAACTGGATATAAATAAACCAAATGCGTAAGTAGACATCACTTTCTTTTAAGAAGCACAAGAAAAGTATGCTTTGAAGAGGGATTTATTTAGATTTTAGAAAAATGTGTATTTTATCTTTGGTTGTGATAAGGATGACTGATGTAAAGAAGAAGGAATAGAGTATTAGCTCAGCTGCACACAAGTCCCAGCAGCAGTTCAATGCCACATCTTAGAAAAGTCAATTTCATTGTCCCTGTCCAAGAAGATAAAACTAAGTCACAATAACTATCAAGTTACTGTCTTTTTTGCAAGATTTCTCATGTTTCATCCTATGTACACTTTCTGTTAAATTAGTCCAGGTTAGGGATTTTTTTATGTAAAGGGGCAAAATACCCCATTTTGGGGGAGTGGGATTGTATGAACTTCAACATTAATAAAGTTTGTTGAAATCTTCATATAATAGTGGCAATAGCACTACAAAATATACAGAGAGAAACACTAAAAACCAATATTTTGTAACAATTGAACCAGAGGTTTATAGCTTTTGAAATTAAATGTCTCCATGATAAAAAATTTTCAGTATAATTAAAGGCAGACATAGGGAGACATGTTGACTTATGCCACTTTTTTTTTTTTACAACCCCTCTTAATTAGGAACTGTGGGCACTTTTTTATTGTTGATACATATTTCATTACATGTCTGTATGTTTCTTATGATCTGGGTGCACAGTTTCAATATACTCCAGATGGGAAATTTTCCCTTTGATTTGGTGTAAGAATGGAGGATTCTCTCTTCAAACATGTTGCTTCAGGTATGAGAGTTATCTTGCAGAAATAAAGTAAATACAAATACAGATCAGAGTTGTAATTATAAGACTCTTATCTTTGGCCTTTTACTTACTGTTTCAGTCTGTTACTCCTTTATTCTGTTACCAAACATGACTTCAAGCATTGTACTCAACTGGAGTGAACTTTTCTGTGGGAATACTTTCAACATTCAAGAACGGAATGCAAAATATTCTCTGTGCTGTTTGCACCATTTCAATACTCTTAGCAATCTGTGCAGCAAACTCAGCCTTGCTATTTGCATGGCTATTAGACGGGACAGTCAGATGTAATCAAATTCTTGTTCTCAAATAAATATATGATCTAATTTAAGGCAAACTGAGATCTTGTGACTGCAAGCACATAGTTCAGGCATGCTTAAACACTTCACTGCTCTACCCTCAATGGGTACTGCGTAAGCCTCTGACATTTTGCCTGGTTCTCAAAAGCCTGACCAATAGCCTGTAATTTTAAGGTGTGTTTCCATGTTTTGTAAGATCTGTTCTTCAGTCTGCTCTAATGCCTATTGAAAATGCTACACAGTTCTGTTTTATTTTGCCATATGTACTAGCTTTTTTTTCCCCCCCAGATATCATGATTACTCATGCTCTATCCCATCTTGTTGGTACACGGTGTTTATTTCTATTCCAGACTGACCCCATTCTCAAGAGAATTTCTATTCTCGGCAAGTAGGGTATGATGATTCAGTTACTCAAATAAAATACTTTTATGTTCCATTTGTCTTGACAGTACTGTCATTCCTGGGAAGTACATAGAGCCACTTTTCTGGTGTTGACCTTTTTGGCAGAATGGTGAACATGGGCACATCTTGTGCTTTTTATTTTCAGATTCTTTTCCAACATCCTCTTGAAACTGGCACGTATTTTCATCATTTGAGTGAAACTTTGTTCTTCTTTATTTTTATATTTCTCTGGTAACATTAATATGTGATTATGGTATTACGATTTTGATATGATATTGTGATATTATGATTTTGTCACCTTGGTTTTTTGGTACAACTCTGTTGTACTTACTGGTCCATCTCGAATTCATTAAATAAATTCAGACATTACTGTTTTAGTATCATATCTTTCTGATATTTGGGAATAGCAATGACCTTTCAAATTCTTTAGTGCTTTCTGGGATTTGTGTTTGAAAATATGTTTTTTCAATCAAAGAGTTGGCCTTTACACTTTTGAAACATCGTTGCAAAACAGTTTGTGGCTTTTTTCACTGGTGAGGCAAAAAATCTACTAGTGGTTTCTTGTACAGTAACAGGGCTCCAAATCCCACCTCACTGGATCAGCTTGCAAGGTCACCAATACTACATGTATGCTGTGCTTCTGTTTCCTCTTCCTCTGTTATGGTCTCGATGCTTTGCATATATCTAAGGCTGGAAAAAGATGTGATGAGATATGCTGAACATTTTAATATTTTCTGAGCTAATAGCTTTAAAGGTTGGCATATTAGAAGGTATTTTTATTTCCCCAAATCATTGGGTTCCCCTGGGAAGTCAGCAACTGCTCTGTATATGATACTGCAGTCAGGACCAACTTCCTGTTTGTTTGTATTAACTGCTAGGAGATGAGGTTAATTGTAATGGATTACCACAGTTTCTGCCAGGCATTTCTCATGTCACATTCCTGAGTATAATCAGCTCTGATAGTGGCTTTGTGAGCCTGGCTGGCAGAGCTGATACTCTTCTGCTGTAAGGTTCACAACTAACAGCATTTTCAATACCTAAGCCCTCTTGCTGGCTTCCAAAATATGATGATGACTGTCTTGCTGAGACGGGAAAGTTGAATAGGCCTTGTCAATATTTTACTTTTTCAGTGACTATCATTCTTCTTACATAATTTTGAGATTGTAAAATTATTAATTTTTGTGTGCATTTCAATATTCAAACTATTCCTTGTTCTAATGCAATAGATAGTGTGTAAAGCATGCTATGCTGGCTGACCTATTTTCATCTGTTCTAGGTATAACATGTCAGGAGAACATCCCATTTTCTTCAATTACATCCAACAGTTTGTACTCACACAAGAGTCATGCTTTTTTATCACATATACAAATTCACTGTTTCAGCTGCAAGTAGTGGCTTTTATATTGCATATTCTGAAGATTCAGGCTGTATACTCAGGATATCTTTTGCATTCTGATTAAAATTCACAATGTCAAAAGTATTATCAGCATTTCATAGTGTAATTTTCATTTGATTTCACTTGATTACGTGGGTTTTTTCCTTTTCTTGCAAAATGCATGCCTGGCACATTTATCATTATCCCACTATCTTGCATTTAATTTCCTCTTTGTTTGTGTACTTGACTTCGCTTCTAATGCTAATCTGAGCTTTACAAACTATTTATTCCAACTTGCATCTCATTAATGCAAAATATGTGCAAAACCTCATCCTCTGAGTCACTGTTTGCCTCCTTTTTGTGTTTTTTTTTTTTTAAACTGTAAGATCTGGAATAATCCTTCTTTTGCCATAATTATTATTTATGATCTACCATGCAAGAATTTTTTAATGAGTTTTCTCCTTAATATCTTTTAATCTTCAATTTACTTCTCTCCTCAGCTTGTGTTTATGCTTTAGCTGGTCCATAAAGTTACTTTTTATTTTATTTTTATTTGGCCTCTCATTTTCCATGTGTTCTTGCTCAAATCAGTGTCAGCTCTCCTTAGGTCACAGTCACAATAACACTTCCGGGCCATTCCATAAACTGGTACTGCTCCTGAAAGATGCAGCCCCTATACAGGAAAGAAATTTCCAGCAGAGATGCAGTTGAAGAAGGGGAAGGCATTGGTGCTGCCCAATGCTAGCTGAAGGAAGCAGAGAGTTCTGAACAAGAAAAGCTTTTCTGCTGATTTGATTCTTTCTGCAAAGGCAGCATTGCATAACTTCTTGTAAAACAAAACAAATAAACAAAAAAACCCCTCGAAACAAACAAAACCTCCAAATATGAACCCAGAAAAAATCAGTCAAAAGTACTTATATTTTAAATTTTCACATGCTCAGTGAGACAAATTGTAAGAATCTGTGTGTTTTGATATTCAGGTAAAAGCAATGACAGCTTTACAAAAACACCATTTATACGACAAAAGATGTTGTACAGGCAGCGTTATGCAGGCACTTCATAGATCTTTTTAAAGGACTTGCAACATTACTTAGTTCATGCTGATATAAAGTGTGAGAAATGGGGCCAGTAACACTAGGTACCAGAAGGAAGAACAAAAAGAGAAAGCACTGCAACTCCTTTCTTCTTAACTCGATGACAGCTAGTCAGAAACACCGGGTATATTTTATTGGGGTTTTTTTTCTCTCCAAACACTTGTTAATACCCACTGGAATTAGTTTGTTCTCCAAGATTAAAATTGTTTACCCCACAATCACAGCTGAAATTGGAGTCTTCAGCTGGCAAACTAACCAGAGATTTCTCAAACTGGTTTCCAATGCTTTTAAAGCAAGATTGTATTCTTTGCTTTACAGGGCCTATAAAAGAGGTTCTAGGGACAGCGAGTGAGGAATACGCAAGAAAAACAACAGCATACTCACTGAAAAGTACATTTGAATGGTGCTGTATTTTAGCAGGGCGGAAATAAAGTCTCTTCTAGAGATATAATCAAGGAAGCAAAATTGAGAATAAATATAATATTATCATGGGATAATAAGAAGAGAGAGGAGAGGAAGAAGATAATGAAAACGTAAAGAGAGCAGAGAAATCTAGGAAACTTTGAAAGTATTTGGTTACCGTGTCAATTGCCAGCTTTGGAATTATTAGGTGGATAAATTGAGCTGGTGATAGAAATGCAGTGGAGTATGCTTATGTGTGCTATAGCACCACATGACCAAAAAATCATCAGGAGGATTTGGCACAGCACCACCAATTAATTGCTACCATGCCCTATGACCTGTATACAAATGCACACCTTGCATGCAAGGGCCTGGCAATCCCACAGCCCCAAGTTCTCTTTTCTACATACTGTGTTTGGATGTAAATAGTGCATGTCATTGCCATTTCTCACACTGTGAAGGACTTCTGCTTGCTTTAACAAGAGTCTTTTCAGTCTCAGAAGTACATCTCAAATCCTTGTTCCTTACTGTTGGGGTTTTAGTTTAGTCTTAGTTTTTTTTCCTGTTAAAGGAATTTTCTCCCATATGCATGTTGCTAGGGGACAAATAGCTATACTTAAGAAAGACAAAAAGGGGAGTGGGGCGGGCCTGGCTACTCCTTTGTCTACACCTGGGTGTGGGGTCAGTTCGCTCTGAGCGTCCGGAGAGAGAAGCTGCAGAGAAAGGAGCTGCTGCTT